>NW_024737025.1:192500-487271 GCF_018991925.1 Homarus americanus
GAAGTAACAGACTCAAGTTCATACATCTGAAGCAGGCAGTGCAGCAATAGCTGGCAGGGAGAGTTAACCAACTTTTGAATGAGATTGTAAAGTCCTTCCGAATGAATCACTATCGAAACTAGAAGAGATAATGTAACGTGAGCTGTGTTGAGATCCTGAACTACATGCACCATTGACCAGTGAACATTCTTGGTTATAATGTCCCTTACCTGAGGATGTTATACACATTTCCTCTAAGATTCGGTTCTGAATGTAATAGAAAGAAAATACAAACAAACGATTCCTCTCTCTCTCTCTCTCAAGATGAAGACAGCAAGTTATTGAAGTTCTCGGGGAAAAATGTCATTCGTAATACATATGTAAGTTATGCCCTTGATCATTATGACAACACAAAAATATAAATATATTTTACATGGGTGTCAATAATATATTTATACGTGTATCAATTTTACATAACAAATATAATGTAACAGATCGAAGGCGCTTATATCTCGATTGAAAGGCACAATAAAAGCCCCTTATGCACAAGATACAACAAACAAATATTGAAATACGACCCAAGTGACGTCTTATCGTCCACCACCAGCCAAATCTCTACTTTTACTAAAAGATTGGATCACGTTATTTAATGTGAATTTACACATCTCAGTGAGGTGGTCTGACCTCACACGAAACACAGACGCGTGGGCTCGGAGCAGTATATAACTTGCCCCAAAGGAAAGGATGGGCGGATCCCCAAACTAGGGAACACCCCGGCGCGATACGCTAACGGCCAAAACTGAGAACTCGGATGATGGTGCTATAATAAATGCACCCAGTGGAATTGTGGTCTTCTGTTTGTGTCGTATGAAATTCATTTGCACCATGAAACCATCAAAATGGCACCTTACAAGTTGTGTTTTCTTACAAAGAAAGTGCTTACAAGACCATGAAGGTGAACAGCTGGAGTTAATATTTGCTGTAGGTCGACTGGATATAATATAACCCGCAACAATTCCGTCTAACCTGCTAATGTTGTTATAACTGTTATATCAGATATACACTTCTGTTCTCTCTATATCTTTCGTTCATCTAAGTTAATACATCATCAAACAGCCAACATGTACTGTGTCTCAGAGCATCACCATACGAGTTCTTAGTCCACACTTCCACGACTGATAATAGCGGGTCTCTTCACCTTGGCTCCCTGACGCCTTCATGTGCAAATGGTTGTTACAAATTATTAAGTTATTTTAGACTATTAATGAATATTTTAGATCCACACTTTAACATTTTGCTTCTTCTTGGTCACATAAATATTCATTAAGACATGGCGGCCAGTCATTAAACTTAATCATGTTTCACAGTAAACATTGGTTACTGAGACGTAAACATATATAACCTTTATAACAACTTTGTATGATATTGTCTCAGAAATAAGCTTATAGTTACTTTTTCTCCAATAAATCATCATAGAAAATGTGTAGAAACTGACTGAGCAGAAACATCCATCTGAAGGACCGTTACGGCCAGCAGGTATACGACACAGCTTACACTTACCCTGTTTTAAGTACACAGGGACAGTTTGGCCGGCACTGCAATCGACCATCTTCACTTTGTCCAACTGTAAAGCTAGGTACTCGGTCAAAGCTGGGTGAACTAGGGGTGCCCTGAAGATAAACCAACGACCTATCCAAAAGCTTCAAAGTCTTTGTCTACCAAGAAGCTTCTTTAATATAAATATTCCAGGATTAATAACTATAATATTCCAACAGCAAGTTTATCTGTTTTCTGCTCATAAGATGAAAACAAAATCTACATATTCAAGAGGATGCAGCCATGTGCTTTCAAATTCCAGTAAGCAAAATCAATTTATGTTTTCTCTTTTGGTTGTGGTCCTAAAAATTGAAGAGCCTATGGCGAACAAGACAACGTTTGGGAACAAATCGTGCCTTCCAGGTAGCACCATATTTTACCACGATATATTTTACTTGAAAAGCAAGATATGACATTCAAGTAGGAATAATATGTCTTCTTCAAATAACTACCAGTGCATGAGAGAGATAGACCATAAACTGAAGGGATGTATAAAAGGAAGAACCAGAAAATAAGAGACATCCTCCTCGTTCCGGGAAGGGTCACCAAGATCTGCTGAATCCAGATTCAGTCCAGTAGTGCATGAAGTGATACACTCTGGATCTGCTCTTTGGTAATTACAAGAAACACTGGAAAACATGTCAGTTTTAAGAGGATGCATCATGCTGGAATGAAAAATACTGTAAATCAAAGTTTAATTGGGGAAATGAATTCAAACCATAGTGATGGTCAGTACAAAACTGATATGTCACATAAATTTATTTGTCAGTGGCTCAAGGTTAAAAATGCTTTGAAAGCATTTGAGGTAGATGTAGGATAGATGATTAGTGGGTCTCATATTTTTTACCTGACTTGACATGACTAGTACCATCGCCCATTTTTATAAGCTCCTCTTCTGTTTGCGGTGGTGGTGGTGTGTGGATTAGTGGATCTCATGTTATTGTGCTGACCTGATGTTTTGTAAGGTCACCCTGTGCATATAAGATTCTCTCAGTCCCTGTAAATTCAGTTGCATCTGAAGATGTCTTGAATAAAGACAAAAGCTAAGGTGCTCCATTGTTTCCCTTTTCCTGTGTGATTTTATAGAGATTTATCCTGCCCACCTTTCCATTGTGGATTTACATGAAATATTAAAACCAGTAACTTAAACAATTTGAATCGGAAAATGCAATAATAGTATATTAAGGGATTTCTATAAAAAATAGGTTATCTTTCCTTATAACCGGAAAAAAACAGCTTCATATTTAAATCTTCGAATGTAAATATCATTGCTGACATCAGCCCACATCCTATGTGGGCCGAGATTACCGAAATAGTCCTTGATAACTGGGCCGAAGTCACCAAGGGGAGACTTCACCTGTATCCATGCATTACAACAAACCAGTCCAAAAAGAACATAAGAACAAAAGAATGGAGGAAACTGCAGAAGTCCTATTGGCCCATACTGGGCAGTCCCATTTACACCCAACCCCTATTGCTCATATAAGCATCCAACCTATATTTGAAGCTATCTAGCGTATTCGAATTAATGATGATATTTGGTACACTTGTTCCATTCATCCACTACTCTGTTTCCAAACCACTGTTTGCCTATTTCGCGCCAAAATCTAGATTTGTCTAATTTAAAACCATTGTTACGAGTTCGCTCCTGGTTGGATAGTTTGAGTACCTTTGAAATGTCCCCTTTGTTTAGCCCTGACTTCCATTCATACACCTCTATCATGTCGCCCCTCGCTCTACGTCTCTCAAGGGAGTGCAAAATAAGATGCTTTAACCTGTCTCTGTACTTAAGGTTCATAATGCCCGGGATTAGTCTTGTCATTCTCCTCTGGATTCTTTCCAATTATTCTATATCCATTCTGTAATACGGTGACCAGAACTGAACTGCGTAATCCAGGTGAGGTCTCACAAGCGCAAGATATAATCTTAAGATGACCTCGCTGGTCTTGTAACTAACACTCCTTTGTATGAACCCAAGTACTTTATTAGCCTTGTTACGAGCAAAAACACACTGTTTACTTGGCTTAAGATTCCTACTTATCATTACTCCTAAATCTCTCTTGCAGTCGGATTTCTCAATGGCATCGTTGTTCATCTGGTAACTGGTTTCCCTGTTTACATCTCCTATACTGAGTACTTCACATTTGTCCACATTGAATTTCATCTGCCATTTTTCAGACCATTCGAAAAATTTGTTTAGATCTTCCTGTAGTTTTGCGGAGTCCTCGTCAGATTTCATTACACGTCCTATTTTAGTGCCATCAGCAAATTTACTTATGTTGCTGTCTATGCCGATATCTATGTCGTTTATGTATATAATAAATAATAATGGTCCAAGTACAGAGCCTTGGGGAACTCCACTAGTGACGTTGCTCCAATGGGATTTGGTGCCGTTAATGCTCACTCACTGTTTCCTGTACTGTAACCACTCCCTAATCCATTTTAGAATATTACCTTTAATGCCATGTGTTTCGACCTTTCTTATTAGTCTTTCGAGGGGGACTCTATCGAAGGCTTTGCTAAAGTCGAGATATACCACATCATAATTGTGCCCCTCGTCCACCGATTCGAAAACTAATGAAAAGAATGTTAGTAGATTAGTTAGACATAAACGCCCGCTTGTGAAGCCATGCTGGGAATCATTGATCAATTTGTGCACCTCCAGGTGGTTTCGAATAGAGTTTGAAATGATTGCTTCCAGTAATTTAACTACAATTGATGTTAGAGGATAGTGATCTATCCCCCTTCTTGAAAATCGGTATTACATTTGCTATCCTCCAGGATTCTGGTACTATACCTGTTTTTAAGGACATGTTAAACAACTTTGCAAAGGGCATACTGAGCTTTTCCTTACATTCCTTTAATACTCTGGCAAATATCTCATCGGGACGAGGTGACTTATTAGGCTTTAGTTTGTCTATTTTCGGTGGTGAAAACTGTTGAAAAATATTTATTCAGATTATTGCTCATTTCTCCGTCATTATCAGTTAGCTCGCCGGTATCTGACTGTATTGGTCCAATCTTTTCTCATGTTTTAGTTTGATACATTTGATAGAATCCCTTGGGGTTTGTCTTCGCCTCCCTTGCTATCCTCAGCTTATTATTCCTCTTTGCTTTCCTTATCTCGGTCTTAACCCTACCGGCCAACACCTTATAATAATCCCTGAGGTAAATTTCGCCACGATTTATCCTCCTACTTAGAGCCTTCCTTTGACCAATAATGTTCTGTAGATAATTATTTATCCATTTAGGGTCATTGTTGTTTGATCTGGGTTTTTTGTATGGTATGTTCTGCCTTTGTGCATTTAGTAACTCATTATTTAAATTGTCGTGGAACTCGGCAACCTCAGATCTCGTTATTAGGTCGGTTTCAACCGTCAGGTCCAAGTAGTTCGCCCCCAAGCATGATACTCCTTCTCTCAACTACCTCTTCAGGCTATCAAAGCTTGCCCTTCTGAAATCTGGGACTTTTGTGGAATTTTCCTTAAGGCTGCCCTGAAAATCTAACAGGAATCAAATTTCTTTGTGATCGATGTTTGCAAGTTCGTTCCCTACCTCGACATTACTAATGAGGTTTTCTCTGTTCCACAGAACTAAATCGAGTATATTATTACCCCGGGTGGGTTCGGCTATATGTAGACTTAGGAAACAGTCCTGGATTGTTTCAGGAAAATCCTCTGATTCTGAGTTACCCGTAAGGTCAATCCAATCTATTTGGCCAAAGTTAAAGTCGACTACTATGCAGACTTTGTTGTGTATGGAAGCCCTGTGCATTTCATTCCAGATATGTTACTCATTAACTCTATCAAGATTGGAAGGTCTATATATTACTCCTGTGATTAATTTTTCCCTACCGTCGATTAATTCTATCCAAATTGTTTCTGTATTCCGCTCAGTTTTTATTTCCTTATTTATTTCACACTTCAGATTATCCCTGATATAGATTGCTACTCCGCCTCCTTTCTTAATCTGCTTATCGGTATGGAATAGTTTGTAACCTGCAATTTGGTATTCGACAGGTAACTCACGTGAGTCTAGGTTGATCCATGTTTCTGTGAATGCTATTATATCGATTTTTTCGGTACATACCAAGGCCCTAATATCATCCATTTTATTTCTCATACTTCTACTGTTCGAGTAGTAGATATTTAAGTTAGTCGTGTTCTGAGTCCTCCCTTTGCCGCGTTTTTAGGTTTTAACTCGCTGTCTAATTTAGTTCTGTCATCATTCATAACACTATTTCCCTGTAACCTTTCACTTTGTTTACCCGCTCCCACAGCAGTCTCCTCCACTCCCGTGCTCACATGTTCCCTTAGCAGTTTAAAGACTTCGACATCTTTTGGACTGCCCTTTCGAGAGCCCCAGCCAGGGTAGCCACTCCACCCCAATACAGATGCACCCCATAAAGGTCCCTTCTGCCGTAGAAGTTGTCCCAGTTGTCAATGAATGGGACTGATATTGACTCGCAATATCTGTCAAGACGGCCCTTGACACCAACTGCCCTTAACAACCATTCATTGCTAACTCTCCTTCTAGGCAGGACACCACATATGATAGGGATCCCTCCCTTAGACCTAACACGTACTATAGCTGTCTTGAACTTATCAAGAAGCTCCTCACTCCTACACCTGCCAATATCATTGCCTCCTGCACTGAGGCAGATAATGGGTTTGTTCCCATTACCAGACAAGATATTGTCCATCCTATCAACTATATCCCCCACCCCAGCTCCTGGCAAACACACCGTCAACCTATTTTTATCTTTACCGCAAAAAGCTCTGTCCATGTACCGTACCTGTGAGTCACCAACAATCAAGATTTTCTTACCTTCCTTGTCAGCCTTGTCCCTGACTATACTAGCGTCCAATACATCTATCAAGGGAATGAAAGAGTTGGTACACTTAGCTGTTGTTGTCGTTGTTGTCTTATCCTATGTGTGTTTTTTCACCACCAGTTTGGGTGTCCCTCTACTCACAATCTTCCATTCGCCTGAGTTTTCGTCATTCACCTATTTTCCTTGTCTCGTTTCTTCCTTCATCCTTGCTATCTCTTCTTTTAATTTCAAGATAACTTCCTTGGCCTTCTCCAACTCGGCCCTCAGAAGGGCACAGCCCTGTTCACAAGTCGCACTAGCCATTACTGACAGTTTATCCCCGGGAGCTAAGCCGCTGTGACCTTTCCTCTAGCGAGGTCAGAAGATAACTGAAGACTCTGCCCCCCCCCCCCAAAAAAAAATGATAACCCTCTCCGTAACCATCACTTTTACTCTTCAACTAACAGATACGACCATGACACTAACGATGATTTTAGTTAACACCAAAAATTAATAGACACAAATCCACTGTGTCATAATAAGAGCAGCAGAGGTAGTGCTCACCTTGCCCTGATGGTAGAGGAAGTCTTGGCATCACCCATCATATCTCGGACCAGGGACCATACTGCCTGAAACAACATTCATGAATGAAGCCACAGTTCTGCTTTCGTTATGCTAATTATATACAAATATATTAATATTTAAACCAAAATTCTATCAAGAGTAATACAAGAGATGATGGATACTTCCATCCCTCAACAAGGATCAATACAACTTGACACAGCGAAGTACAACAAATCATAACGGTCAGAAACCCTAAGGAGCAACTCATTCACAAACTTTACACTGACAATAATATTTTCCGGAGCTGTGATTCTTATTCATTTAATTAGGACAACTTTTCTATGAAATTATGTATAAAATGAGTGATGACAAATAGTGATAGATGTTACATCTGCATTCATAGAGCATCCGCAAAATTTCATATCTGCATCTCCGTCTGTATCTAGAAGATGCAGCAGCTGTAGACTTGTAAAGTTTGAAAATTTTAAAATATATAGATATCATATATAAATAATTTCTCTCACACACACCTGGATAACAACACCCGTGCCTCTCAAGGCTCTGGAGCGAGATTTCAGCATCGATAATCTACTTAAGTCTTCCCATTCTGTCTATCTGACCTATTTTTCCATCCAGGACGGGAGAGGGGAGGTGGTGGAGCCCCTCAACAGGATGAAAGAAGAAACATGTGCATCATCTTATCACTTGCACAACTCTCTCTCCCATGTCTGATAGTTAAACCACGTTCTCTCTGAAAGATATGGACTTTCACTATTGACATTCACAAGAAATATACATAATTCAAGAATATAAACTAACCTAGAATAGAATTCAGAATAACGTCACGAACGAAATTATATATATATATATATATATATATATATATATATATATATATATATATATATATATATATATATATATATATATATATATATATATATATATATATATATATATATATATATATATATATATATATATATATATATATATATATATATATATATATATATATATATATATATATATATATATATATATATATATATATATATATATATATAACCGTAGACAACAATTGTGATGAACAGTTTGGTATATCTCGACTTTAGCAAAGCCTTCGACAGAGTCCCCCACGAAAGACTAATTAGAAAGGTAGAAGCTCATGGCATCAAAGGTAACATCCTTAAATGGATTAGGGCGTGGTTACAGGACAGGAAACAGCGAGTGAGCATTAACGGCACTAAGTCCCATTGGAGCAACGTCACAAGTGGAGTTCCCCAAGGCTCAGTACTTGGACCATTATTATTTATTATATACATAAACGACATAGATATCGGCATAGACAGCAACATAAGTAAATTTGCTGATGATACTAAAATAGGACGTGTTATTAAATCCGACGAGGACTCAGCAAAACTACAGGAAGATCTAAACAAATTTTTCGAATGGTCTGAAAAATGGCAGATGAAATTCAACGTCGACAAATGTAAAGTACTCAGTATAGGAGATGTAAACAGGGAAACCAGATACCAGATGAACAACGATGCCATAGAGAAATCCGACTGCGAGAGAGATTTAGGAGTAATGATAAGTAGGAACCTTAAGCCAAGTAAACAATGTGTTTTTGCTCGTAACAAGGCTAATAAAGTACTTGGGTTCATACAAAGGAGTGTTAGTTACAAGACTAGCGAGGTCATCCTAAAACTGTATCTTGCTCTTGTGAGACCACACCTGGATTACGCAGTTCAGTTCTGGTCACCGTATTACAGAATAGATATAGAATCCTTGGAAAGAATCCAGAGGAGAATGACAAGACTAATCCCGGGCATTAGGAACCTTGAGTATAGAGACAGGTATAGAGACGTAGAGCGAGGGGCGACCTGATAGAGGTGTATAAGTGGAAGTCAGGGCTAAACAAAGGGGACATTACAAAGGTACTCAAACTATCCAACCAGGAGCGAACTCGTAACAATGGTTTTAAATTAGACAAATTTAGATTTAGGCGTGAAATAGGTAAACACTGGTTTGGAAACAGAGTAGTGGATGAATGGAACAAGTTATCAAATATCATCATTAACTCGAATATGCTGAATTGCTTCAAACATAGGTTGGATGCTCATATGAGCAATAGGGGTTGGGTGTAAACGGGACTGCCCAGTATGGGCCAATAGGCCCGCTGCAGTTTCCTCCATTCTTATGTTCTTATGTCTCTCCCTCAAGCCGATGTTACGTGACACGCTGTATACTATCTGCTGGCCGGGGGAACGAAGGATACAGAAGGGGGGAGGGGGAGAAGTAACGCCTCGTCATTGCTGCTTTGTTACCCACGTTACAGGGTTGATATGTTGATGCTACATTTCAATATTTGATACAAGTAATAGGTCATATATATATATATATATATATATATATATATATATATATATATATATATATATATATATATATATATATATATATATATATATATATATATCACAATTGGCACCATCATACTGCAATGCAATGCTATCCAAAATACCCATCAATAACTACATCACACACATCTTCCACTACCCCACCTCCACCCCCAAGCCGCTAACACCCCACACCGTCTGGTCCTCGTCAACCCATACCCCTCCTCACACTGTTACCAAACTTCTCAATCTAACCCTGCTGCTTTGACTAACGTGCTCGAATATTTACGAGGTTCGGAACGCAGACACGACTTTTTTGGCTGACTGTACTTAGTGTGTAACTTATATAAACCACATAAACGACTAAGAAGTGTTTACCTCAAGACTTGCCACTTAAGAGTTTCAAAACTTAACTAAAATGTAAAAGTGGTATAAAAAGACACTATAATACGTGGTGTCAAGCAGTAAGACGAATTACAAAAGTGTTGATCGCCACAAGAAAGATCAATTCCCTAGCTTGTCCGCCCAAGATTTAAAGGTCAACTCAGGCTGTCCGCCGCAAGATTTAAAGGTCAACTCAGGTTGTCTGCCGCAAGATTTAAGGTCAACCGCAGGTGGTCTGACGCCAGGAAGGTCGCAACTCGACGTCCCACAAGCGAGCGAGGTCCCAGATGTCGTCGAAATTCTACGGAATTTACAGTCCCGACTTCAGGTAGACCACAACATTCATTATTTTTACAGACTACACAAACACAAGTGAACTTCCAGAAGTCTTTACATGGTAGTCAATACGAATTAAACCAAATGTCCACATGCCTTTTCATAACTCATTATAAATACTTTTGCATTACTCCTCGAGTTGGCAAGTTAGTGTGTTATGCTGAATATTAAGTAATACATAACCTTATCTATGGATCCAAAATATTTGGGTTTAGAGTGACTCAGACTCGGATACTGAAAATTTTCAGGACTCACCAGAGCTAGAAGCAACCAGCGTAGAATTACCACAAATTCTCCAATTGCATTTACCTCCTACAGAGTCTGTTAATAGCTGTGAAAAAATCATAGATTCTCAGTTTGAAGAATTAAACATAAGACAAATAATGTCAGGTACAGTAGCTAAAACAACTATGCAGGTGGGGTCGATATGCTCCGAAATTTTACGTGTGACTAGTTACAGCCCTCATGTAGCGAAATTTATCGTCCATGGTCTTATATACTTTTCCACAAAGTATGCACAGATAGTTGTTTTAGCTACTGTACCTATTACCCATTGCCTATAGGTAGTAGGCAGCTACTAAACAGGGAGGTACTACCACCTGGGAAGATATTGGAATCATAATGTCTTGTCTAATGGTAGACCCTGCTGCCATATGGCATCACAAATATTGTGACCAAGTCCCAGGTTGCTGATCTGACTTTCTGCCTCATTTACACACAATTTCAGGGTCTCAATTGTTTCTCTTACTATGGACAACACTATATATATATACAGTATATATATATATATATATATATATATATATATATATATATATATATATATATATATATATATATATATATATATATATATATATATATATATATATATATATATATATATATATATATATACAGTATATATATATATATATATATATATATATATATATATATATATATATATATATATATATATATATATATATATTGTTCCTCACTTTTGATCTTTATTATTATTATTATTATTATTAATTTATTATTTCATTTTTAATTTTGTATTATATATTTATTTACTATGAATTATTATTACTATTATTATCATTATTATTATTATTATTATTATTGTTATTATTACATTTTCGCCATCCAGGCCCCGATGTGGGTCAGTGACCTGTGCCCGGGTGGGTTAATCCCCGTAAAAAAAACATGTCAGCAAAACTAGTGCTTTAACTAACACTACAAGCGTGACTACAGGTGGTTCTACTAACACACAGACCTCTTCGGTCTATCAAACTGGAAAAATACCTCCAAATACTGTAAAGGTACAGGATTTTACAGGTGAAGATGTAGATTTTAACGTCTTGTCATTCCTGCGTGCGTGCGGAGACTTACTGCGTCACAATGATATACACTGACGATAAGTGTATGAGCTCGGCGTACGTCCATAGCAACATCAAAACCAGCAGTAGAGCGCACAGAATGCTGTACGCCACAGCCTTTGATGATGAAAACTTTGACTACCCATTGTTTCGGAATAATTTGGGATGGCAGAGCGTACAAGTACCAGCGTTTTTGCTCACGTTGCACAAGCTATTGCCAGACACAGTGATGGATTTCAAATTTTACATGACATCCTCAAATTGGTTTGATAACCAAGATAAAATAACTTTGGAAATTTTCGAGAAGATAAATGAGTTCCAACAGTCTATCACGGTGCTACAACCAGCTGAACGCAAGGCTGCTAGAAAGAAAGAATATAAACCAAAGACTAAGCTTGTAGATTACATCGAGGAAGTTTCTGATGTGGTGGAAACTACGCCTAGGAATATGCCGGTAGCACCAGTTAAATGTTCCAAGGACCAGCATCAAAATTACACAGGAACAAATCCCCAAAAGGCACTTGTCTGCAAAAGCTGTAAACAGATAGGACATATAGGAGCCTGTACTATGGTAATGATAGTATGTATGCAAGGGATGGGGTGCATTTAAGTAGGAAGGGGGTGGCCGTGCTAGCGAAGATAGTTGACAGGGTAGTAAAGGTGGGATTTTAATATGTCCAAATCCCATCAATGGTAAAGAGAGGAAAACACCATGTGAAAATAACAGCAGTGAAACAGAAGTAGATAATGCTGAAAATATAGTTAGTCATAATAACAAACATCAAAGTAATAAATGTAAAGCAGATAGAAACGGAAGAAATATATTAAGTGTTTATTATACTAATAGTAGAAGCTTGTGTAACAAAATGGACCAGCTCAGAGCCATTGTTAGTAAAGAGAACATAGATATAATTGCAATAACGGAAACATGGATAAATTCAAACAGCAAACATTTTTTAGCAGAATTTCATATTCCAGGATATAACCTATGTAAATTTGACAGAGTAGGAAGGAGAGGGGGCGGTGTAGCAGTGTATATCAGGGTGTCATTAAAAAGCTGCAATAAATCAAACATTAAAACAAATAGCGACAATGAAAGTATTTGGGTAGAGATTGGTGAGGGCAATGAGTCCGTAGTCATTGGTGTTATATATAGACCACCTAATTTGAGTAGGAACGATGGTAAATTGCTATGGGAGGAAATAAAGAAGGCATCTGATAGAAACAATGTATGTATTCTAGGCGATTTCAACTTTTCAGGCTTAGATTGGAAAAATCAACTTAGCGATAATGAATCTGAAGATTTTCTAGAAGTAGTACAAGATAGTTTTTTATATCAATTCATAAACTCGCCCACTAGAGGAAATAATATCCTCGATTTAGTTCTCAGTAATAATGAAAATCTAGTAAAAGATGTTGGGATTGGAGACGAACTAGGAAACAGTGATCATAAAGCCATATATTTTAACATAATATGGAATGGCAGGAAGAAGGAAAATTCGGCCTTGATCCAGGATTTTAGGAAGGCTAATTACGGTAGCTTAAGGAGAGATCTAAGGGATGACCCTATGGTCAAAAGATTAATCCCCCCCACACCTCCGGAAACTGTCAACTTAGGACGGGAGAACCCCGGATTTAATTTAGCAGCTACTTATGAACAATTTATTGCGACAATCCATAATGCTCAAAATAAACACATCCCTAAAAGAAAATTCAGATCGATACGGAACCAACCAAAATGGATGAATAATAGACTCTTAGATCTTCTAGGGAAAAAGAAAGGAGTATATAGAAAAGTTAAGAAAGGCGAAAATCACTTACTTGGTTACTATCAGAACCTAACAAGACAGGTAAAAACAGAAATTAGGAAAGCAAAGAGAAATTATGAAATCAAGGTAGCAAACGAATCGAAAAATAACCCCAAAGCTTTTTATCAACTGTATAAATCAAAGGTTAGAGATACAATAGGTCCCCTTAAAACTACGACAGGAGAAATGACTGATGATGAGTTAGAAATGTGTAGTACGTTAAATAGTCATTTTCGCTCCATATTCACAAATGAAAACCTAGCACAGTTTCCAGAAGTTCATAAGGTATATAACGACAGTATAGAAAATATGTTGATGAATATCAATATTACTAGTAACGATGTGCTTAAAGAAATTAACAAACTGAAGCCTCATAAATCGCCTGGTCCAGACGAGGTATATGCTAGAATATTAAAAGAATGTAGAGATGAGTTGAGTAATCCATTAGCAGTTTTATTTAATAAGTCATTAGAATCGGGCCTAGTGCCAGAAGCTTGGAAACTTGCAAATGTAGTTCCGATTTTCAAAAAAGGTGATAAATCAATTGCATCAAATTACCGTCCCATTAGTCTCACGTCAATCATAGGCAAGTTGCTAGAGTCAATTATTGCTACGAAAATCAGAAGCCACCTTGAAACATTCAACTTAATTCATTCTTCTCAGCACGGGTTCACCCAGGGACGTTCTTGTCTCACAAATTTGCTTAGCTTTTTCTCAGAAGTATATGAAGCGGTAGATAATGATAAGTCATATGATATAATTTATTTAGATTTCAGTAAAGCATTCGATAGAGTCCCTCATGAGAGATTGATAAGGAAGGTAGAAGCACATGGAATAGGTGGATCATTATTAAAATGGATTAGGTCATGGTTAACTGGTAGGAAACAAAGAGTCAGCATAAATGGATTTAAGTCAGACTGGGGTGCGGTCAAAAGCGGAGTTCCCCAGGGATCTGTATTAGGCCCTCTGCTGTTTGTTATATTCATTAATGATCTTGATTTAGGTATAACTAGTAGGATTAGTAAATTTGCAGATGATACCAAAATGGGGAGAGTGATAAATTCAGACAGTGACTTTGAACACCTTCAAAGAGATCTAGATACCTTACATGAGTGGTCAGTAGACTGGCAAATGAATTTTAATGCTGATAAATGCAAGGTACTACAGATAGGGAAGACGAATACAAACGTTAAGTATAAACTAGGTAACACGGAAATAGAAAACTCAGATTGTGAAAAAGATCTAGGTGTATTTGTTGGCAACGACTTGAAACCTAGAAAACAATGTATTAGCGTTCGCAACAAGGCAAACAGGATTCTTGGGTTCATATCTAGGAGTGTGAGTAACAGAACTGCTGACGTTATCTTGAAACTTTACCTAGCATTAGTGAGGCCACACATGGATTATGCGGTTCAATTCTGGTGTCCTTATTATAGAATGGACATAGATTCTTTGGAGAGAGTACAAAGAAGAATGACAAAAATGATCCATAATATTAGAAACCTTCCATATGAAGAAAGACTGAAAAGCTTAGGCTTGCATTCATTAGAGAGGCGTAGAGTTAGGGGAGATATGATAGAGGTGTTCAAGTGGGTAAGTGGGATTAACAAGGGTAAAATGGAAGATGTTCTGAAGCTCAGTAATAACGAAATAACTAGAACAAATGGCTTTAAATTAGATAAATTCCGATTCAGAAAGGATATAGGCAAGCACTGGTTTGGTAATAGAGTTGTGGATATGTGGAATAGGCTGCCGAGTGCTATAGTAGGATCGGGGACGCTAGGGAGCTTCAAGACGAAGTTGGATAGGCACATGGAAGTGCTGGGATGGGTGTGAAAGGGATCTGCCCTGTATGGGCCAGTCGGCCTCCTGCAGTATCCCACTTTCTTATGTTCTTATGTTCTTATATCACTGACAACTGTTGATTCAGGGGACAAAAAGAAAGTTTATCATCTGGCCCACGGCAAGAACAAGGGAAAGGAACCTCTCAGGAGTTTAACAACCCAGACTCTTCGTCTAAACCTAAAAGTCTTCAAGGCCCATACACGAGTCCAGGTCAGCCCCCCCAAGACACAAAGAGCACTAAAAATAAATGGTGTGTACTGCATGAATCCCATAATCATAATACGGAGGACTGCAAAGCCATACAGCAACCACGAAAGTAGTACACAGAACGACGAGACTTTCGTCAACAACCTTCAGAGGAAGATGGGCGCGTTCAGAAACCAGATCTGGTATAGTGTCAAAGGATCAAGAACACAACGCTATCATGACCAGCTCTATAATTACCGCGTTAAACAGGTGGAGGTGTTGACTGTACCAGCGAGGATATGTACGAAGCAGTTATCCCTAGGCATTGATACGGGAGTCATTCAACGAATTAAAGCGGCGGTATCCTCCTAATAAGTGGCCAAAAAGACCTACTGACATTCCTCTGTCCTGTGTGTCAGAAATTAAATTATATATAGCGGGGGTGACGACACTGCAATCTCCTTGCCAGCGGAGGGATTTATTGGTCTTTCCACACTAAAGCAAACTAACATTAACGTTCAGGCAAGAAATCAGACCATAACGCATAATTGCAACACTTATTAGGTAATGAAAACTTCACCTCCATTGCTTACCTCGGGGTGTTCATTTAGCTCAGATAACATTCGGGATGAAATCGGCAAGAACTGGATTCTAACGCCTGCTGTGTTAACCGGTGTACAGCGGTTACATAACCGGGAACTAAGTAGAATCACAGTACGTTTACCAGATGTGAGTGAAGGAACTAATGTTTCATGTCTGAGTGAAAGTGCACGAGTGAAAGGCTTGTCACTTGAGTCTACCTTAATCACAGTCAGGTCAGGTAGTTTCACAGATGTCCTTGTTCTCAATAGAATCGGGGACCTATAACTTAAGAAAGGCATGTTGCTTGGTTAATTTCCTTGTTTATGATAAAGCGGTCATTCCGAAACCCACAGAATTACCAATTGGAAGTTTACAAGGGAGTTCGAACGAAGAACACGTATCCAAGATAATGTTAATAATTCCACACGTGAAATTGTCGGCCACCCTCATTGTAAAAGTGATCTTTTAGAATTACTAGCCAAGTTTAACAAAATCATAGCGTTACCTGGAGAACCGCTAGATAAAACAACGTTGACAATCCATCACATTCCACTCAAGTCGGACACTCACTCGATTTACGTACCCGCATATCGGTTACCCCACATCCAATGAGCAGTAGCCGAACATTTGGCACAAGAAATGGTGGAATAAGAAGTTATCCAACCTTCCCCATCACCCTAGAACTCACCTCTGTTCCTCGTCCCCAAGAAAGATGGCGGATGGAGACCAGTCATAGACTTTCGACGAGTCAACCAAGCAACTGTACCTGACAGGTTTCCAATGCCAGTCTTAAGTGACATAATACAATCCCTCGGAAAAGTCAATGCCATCTTCAGTAACCTTACTAAGCTAGTACTGGCAAATTCTTTTAAAAGGATAATCCAGCAAGGTCACGGTACTCAGTACGCCCTTAGACAACTTTTATTCTTGAGAATGCCTTTTGGCTTAAGGAAAAAACCTCTAATATTCCAACGCCTAATCTACACTGTTTGCAAAAATGATAAGTAACAGTTTATGCATATCTAGATGACTTTATCATAGAAAGCAAAGATGTACAGAGCCATTTAAGGAAACTACGAGAAGTCATCACAAAGCTCCTAAAAGCTGGATTGTAAGTAAACTTTCCTAATGTGAATCTCTTAAACCACGAATCCAATTTCTGGGACACGTAGTGGATGACAACGGTATACACACCGTATATTATTAGGTAAAAGCGGAGAAGCAATTTGTTAACGACCCAAAAACACGTTATTCAGCTACTCACTTGGAAGTATTAACTGTAGTGTGGGCTCTTAAACTTTCTCAGGATCTCATATTTGGATATTCCACGCCAGTCCACACAGATCATGTAGCAGAGATATTTCATGAGAAGAACCGATCAGGGCGTTTCGCGCGCTGGTGCTTGACCATATAGGAATTCGCACTTTACTTCAAGTATTTGCCAGGTCGTATGAACGTGGTAGCTGATTCGTTATCCAGGCACATAGCTCCTGTCACGCCACTTCACCCATCACAGTTAAGGGCGGAACAGCTACAGGATCCTTTGTGATCTAAGGTAATCTATACTTTAGAATCGGGACACAAGGTGAATCTGCCAAAATTACCTCTACCAATCTCACGGTTTGAGCTACGGCACGATATACTGTATCGCTCAGTAAGAACATAAGAGTCAATCTCTCAATTTGCGATTACAACTTCACTAAAGGAAAACATCCCCACCTTCTTTCGTGATGCACCTCAAGCAAGACCTGGGCAAGACCGATGTTTAACAAAAATGAGACAAAAATATTTTTGGAAAACTGCGATGACCGACATCTAGAAACACATTGCTAAGTGTTTATCTTGTGCATAACACAAGGGAACAACGATGAATCCCGCTCCATTACTAGAATACCCGACACTAGAACGTCCATGAGATACAGTCACGATCGACTTATTACAATTACCAAAAGCCACCAAGGCTCTAACTAAATACTTGTGTGTTGACCATATTCCAGATTCGTGGTACTAGCACCATTGCAGAAAAAATATGTGGATGCAGTGATTCTTTCGGATAACGGAGCAGAATTTAAGAATCAACTCTTTGCATCAGTTTCCCAACTATACGACATCACGCAAACTTTCACAGCGGCATATCAGTCATCCTCAAATGGATTTGCCGAAAGTACAAACCGTAAAATACTAGAGGTTCTCTGACATGTGATGAATCCAATGCACAGTTGCTGGGAGGACTGGCTTCCACAAGTAGCAGCATCCATCAATGGATATCTCTAATAGCTTTACATGCAAATCACCATACTACATAATATTTGGTACAGACAATCGCTTGCCTTATGATGAACTAACAGGAACTCCACAACTTATGTTCAACATGGATGACTATGCCAAGAAGCAAATCAATGTTTTCACAAGCATCCATGAAAAGGTACGAGTTGAAATGATATGCAAGCAACATAAAAACGCTAAGCATGTAACACTAGAAATTGGTGACTCTGTAATGATAAAAGTGCCTGAACGCGTATCAAAGCTTTCGCCTAAATTCACAGGTTCATAACTGATTAAAGTAAAGGAACATGGGAATAAATTCCTAATAGTTGAGTCAACAACAAACGTCACAGCCATAGTACTGTACACGTAGATACAATGAAGAAAGTCAGCAGTGACTTAGTAGGAACCCGTAATGTCAATCAATTAGATCAATTCTTCTCAACCAGGTGAATGGTTGACCCTAGGGTGAAATGAGATCAGAGTCAGAGTGAATGAATATTGTGGGGTGAATGGCCGGGAGAATGAGAATGGATTGGGTGAATGGTAAGGCAAACCGATATAAGAAAGTTACGAATGCAAATATATTAAAATTGTTCAGTATAAACCTTACTGAGCAGAGAATCACTGCATAATGTGAGTTGCTAAGAACCATGAGCAATGATCTACATGTCATATCTTTATTTTGTATTTACTTTTTTTGCCAAATAACTGACTTTAGCTCATTTGTTTTCGCAGATTTAAGATTTACGCAATATCTGTGTATAAGTACTTTAGGAGAAAGTGTACCAGATAAGAAACCGAGGTTAGAAAAACATCGAATGATGGTGGGATGCTCCCAGAAGATGTCAACCTGGACTTGGAGGATAATGCTGATGGTAACGAAATAATGGGAAAAAATGGAAGCGACAACCTTCAACATCTGGAGTAAAACCAAAGTATCGGGAATGGAAGGAAGAATACTTGAAGTATGACTTTTTCTAATCCCAAAGTGAAGGTCTTAATCCCTACCCTTTTAGGCAGTGCATGTTTTGCCCTGTGAGATACAGCATTGCCTGTTTTGGTCCTTTAAAGTTCTTGTCTCACTTAAACACTAAACATCCTCAGCATAAAAATAAATCAACCAAGTTTTTTTTAAGTAACTCTAGCTGCCCATGTGAACAACAGAACTCACTAGAGAAAGCAGTGGTATGTCCAGAACGGCAAGAGAAGCCTCTAGTACTGATTTCCATCAAGTTAGCTCATATTCTGTTACAGAAAAGGCAACCATTTGTTGAAGCAGAGACTGTGATTCGCACATGTCTGGAAGTTGCTGCTGAGTATATTCCTGGTGGGAAGAAAGCAGTGGAAAATGTGAAGAGAATTCCCTTATTCCCCTGAATTGCAAGCAAAGAAAAATCAGAGCACTATATTTTTTGCTTGCTAGTAGGCATTCACACCACTGGATATGCTATATTTACAAAGCTGAATAAATTCATACAATTAAGAAGCAATCCTGGACTAGACCAAATGTACCGCTGTGACCACAGATGGAGCTGCCTCGATGCTTGGAGCATTGCAAGGACCAGTTACACGAATCAAGGCTATCACCCAACTGTGTTGCACCCACTGCTTTATTCACAAACAAGTATTGGCTTCTAAGAGGCTATGTGTGTCTGTTCCCAAAACAAAAAAGTCTGAGAAAAATGATCTGGAAAAGGTTCTTGAGGACGTTGTGAGAATCCTATATGCGGTACGTATAATTGCCTGGAAATCACGCCTGTTTTCTGAGCTCTGTAAGGACAGGATTACAGAATATAGGCAATTTCTTCTCCATATTGACGTCCGATGGCTGCCAAGAGGTAAAGTGCTCTTGCGGATGCTTAGCCTTAAGGAAGAATTGACTGAAATCTTTAAAGAGGACTGTTACGAGTTGGGGATTTAGAATATAGTTAAAAGTCTACCCAGATCCCAACAGGCAACAACAATAAAAAAACAAAGACAATCGGACTATAAAAGGGTAGACAAAGGATGCGAGTTTTTGTTGTGTATAATAAAGTACCATAAATTCCTTAACAAAATATTCAGCTTTCTATAATTTACCCTTAACCATACTTAACCTAAACATTAACAGTATATACATATTTATACAACATACAATAATTTGAAGCAAGGTGGAGGTGGGGAGGCAATACAAGATTACAAATACTTAAGTGCGGAGCTGAGATGGCTGACGAGTAAGGCTGAGTATTGTAGAAGACGGTAGGTAGTCACTGTGCCGTAGGTTTCCAGGATAGGTGATCCTGTGGTCACTTCCCAGAGTGAACTGAACTCTCATCGAACTAGAGCTGATGAGGAAGACTTTGAGGAGGTGACGCAACAACCAGGATATGGAGAAGGGAAACCCCGGAGTGGTAACTAAGAGTAGTCATACTCGGGTTTCGTCCCTAGATGGCGTTGCTCGTGGTGCTGGGTTGGTAGATCAGGACAATAGATGGCGTGGTTCGTAGTGCTGGGTAGGTAGATCATGACAATTGGAGGCGTGGTTCGTAACAGGACAATGAGAAGGCATCAAAGTTACAAGATCTCTACTGGCTGGCAAGACTGCATTACATGTCTTCAGTTAATGAGCACCTTAACAAGCTGAATCTGTCCATCCAAGGGAAGGGAAGAGACATAGTTGATGTTATAAGTAAAGTTAAGGCTTTCAAATTAAAGCTTAATCTTTGGAAAACTAATTGCCAAGAGAAGGACTTTTCTCATTTCATTCAGCTTGACAACTTCTTGAAGCACAGTCTGTGGGAAGACAAGGCCCCCAATGTGGAAGAAAGGATGAGGGATTGCATTCTCTTTCATCTGGAGCTCTTGGGGGAGAACCTTGAGGAATATTTCCCAGTAAATAAAGCTGAAACATTGAAGGGAAATATGTGGATAGTAAATCCATTTGTGTCAAAGCATATTGAAACAGTTCAGCTGGGAAACCACATGGAGCCACTTCTGGACTTTCACACTGATTCAAGACAGAAGGCTTTCTTCTCAACTTTCAATACTATGGGGACTTATGGGAGTCTTTACTAGATTTTCCTGAGTATCGATGCCTCTCAGAGCAAGCCTTGTTGATTCTTGTTCGTATGGCTATTACATACCTTGCAAAACAAGGTATTCCCATTACTAGTGGAGATCAAGTCTAAGAAACGAAATGATCTCCTTGATATTGATCCACTGATGCGGGGAGCTCTAGAAACCTCTATCATTCCTGACTACGGTGCAATTACACAGATGTAGCGGTAAAGAAGATTATGTATATAGTTGTGTCATATATAAGTTTAGACATTATTTACTCATGCTGTAATCATATAATGTGATGCTTATAATTGAAGTCTTGATAAATAAAGCACACGTCAAATAAAGTTGTTTACTTTTCATATGCATTCAAATGGGGTGAATGACTTATGAATAGAAATATTTAGGATGAATGATACCAGAAAAGGTTGAGAAGCATTGAATTAGATCCTACTTCTACTACAACTGTTGCTCAACAAAACACAGCAAACAAGAAGAATTTTTTATCATCGCCCTTTATAGGCAAAACTTAGATATCTCTACACCTGTTGTCAGGGGGCGCTGTAGCAGCAGCCGCATCCCCAGCAGATGTCATCAAGCCGGGAGCTTTAGTTACCCCAATGGTAACTGTCAAGTACCAGCTCCATGCCTGTGCGCCCGAAATCAATAGCTGTCCACATTGAACCACCCTTTGAACAAACCATCTCCCTACAAAATGTCTGTATGAAGAGTCTTCTCAAGAGCATCGTGCACTCCAAGGACAAGATCTCAGTGTCGTGAAGTCATTGGAAAGAAAGTGCGAGCTTAGTGGCGACTAAAGCGAGGCCTTTTAAACTTTGTGGGTCCATTAAGCGACACACTGTTTGGAATAGCCACGGCGGAAGATGTAGAAAAACTAGGGAAACGTATGAGTGCAGTTTCACAAGTGGCCATTAAACAGAATAGGGCCATTATGCAATCTTACAGGGCCATACAATCTCTGAACTCTAAGGCGAATGCTATTGTTTAACGAGACTAATCAACTAACACATGTTGTCCATGGTCTTCCTCCCTAAATGCCACACAACGTAAACACCTAGAAAAAGTGCAAAAGAGGGCATGCAAGATTATTCTCTCCCCTTCCTACTCCACATATCAAGAAGCGCTCAACACACTGACCCTTTCGACTCTCACTGACCATCACCACGACCTCATCTGCAAATTTGGTAAGAAGCTTCTACACCATCCTCGACACCGGCTCCTACTACCACCTGAGATCCCTAGCCCGAGAACTGCTGTTCGACACCACAACCGCATCCAGCCCATACGTGCACGAACTAATCGCTATAAGAACAGCCCAGTCCCAACCATTGTAAAAATTATCAATAACTTGTAATAGACCAGTGTATTCACTCCCAGTAAATACTACTTCTTGCACTGTCACTATGTTGAAATGCACTGTAGTTTGAGCTTTTCCCCATCTAGTTATTATATATCTTATTTGTATCACTTATGTTACTTGTATATTATTTATAATTCGAAACCCATTCCCCATATATGTAACTGTATATTTTCAGCCTTCTGGCTGCCAAGCTCTTTCAATAAACCGTTAATTATTATTATTATTATTTAACTTGGTCAGTGCCTACACTTGAATGGCTGGTATGCTTTTAAGAAGATTTGCATGCAGCCGAAACCTCTGTTCAGGCTCTTATAGTAACAAATGATATGATTATAGCTGATTTAGTGGATGCAGATTTAGGTCGTGCAGATGCACAGCCTTTACTAATAGGCCAACTCACTGATGCCTTAAACATAGCTTAGACTGACTATCATTTAACTCCCATCTTTCAGGAGCATGAGGTAGAATTCTCTTACTCTTTGTTAGAAGCATCCTTAGCACACAATGAAATACTAATCCACTCTCCACTAAAATCAGAGATGAAATTTAATGCGTGACACTTGAAACCATTTTCAATAAAGGCAAATGACGATCTACTAGGCCTTAACAGACAACCAGAACTAATTTTGGTTTAAGAAAACTTTTCATTGGTTAAGGTGGATAAACATGAGATACTGGATTATTTTAAGTCAACTTACTTACAGTTGCATGTCTCTCCTGCTTTTGCTTTCACACATGCTGCAGAAGCTATCTGTGAACTAGCCATAATACAAACTAATGCTTCTACAGCTCTCCAACAATGTGAATACACTTCAATACCTCACAGATTAGTGTTTCACGCACATGTCAATAATATGCAATATTTTTTACTCCCTAAAGCAGACCAGTGTCGTACTCATTTTCCAAGATGAGGGTAAATATTTACTAGTATAAGGTTAATATATACCACCAGACTATTGTCAACTTAGCAGTAATGCAATCACGACCTTGCTTACTCACCGTCATCTTGCATTTGTGTCATATATTAATTCTGAACTGGTTGCTATCCCACTTTTGTTGATTATCAACTTCAGTACCCTTCATATTAACTCCAATGAACTTGGGCTCCTCTCCTACATTAATGAGACAAAGCCTTCTCCACTACAAGACTCTCTACCTTTCTCTTTGTCTTCTGGAACAGTCCTACATGGTTTCATCCTTGTATATTCTTTGACTGTTATGTTCATATACTACAGAAAATTTTTCTCTAGGGAGAAAATAGTTTCCAAGAAAACTCTCCAAAAGGCATTCAAGAAGTATTTGAAAGATAAGAATGCTAAGATAAAGATCTCTATAAAGTAACAAGATTAGGTATACCTAGGATTTAAGCCGTCAGGACTTGGTTGGTGGTGGCCGAGCGGTGTATTAGCACCAAAGTGTGTGTGTGTGTGTGTGTGTGTGTGTGTGTGCGCGCGCGCACAGGGTGGTGAAATGCGTCTAGTGTGGCAGCATAATGTTAAGTGTCAAGGTGCAAACACTGCTTGCTTCCCCTCGCTATCAGCTACCCCCGCTGGATAGCCCTAGTGGCGAACAGGGAAGCAACTTGTATAAGTCTTCCCCTGCCAGTACACAATCTCTTCACTATCAAGACTCCAGCTGTGCTTCCTCGTGGCAACACACGGTAACTGGGTGCCTCGTGGGCCCAGGCTAGACCAGTAGGGGATCTCGGAATAGCAGTGGGCCCCAGAGGGATGCTGAATACGCCCACTGGCATGTGGACACGTCCTGGCGCCTACCAACCACCGCCCCGCTGCCTTGAGAATTAACCTTGGTAGGTATAAGATTACGGGAGTAAACCCCGAACGAAAAATCTGCGATGGAGCCCAACGACTACACCGGTGGATGAAGGCACTGCATGATGGAGGCTATTAAGGCGAAGCCCAAGAAACACTGGGCTATCGGCAGTCCATGGCAACTCTTCCTGCCCCATTCGTTGCAACACTTGCACCACAGGATCAGGAAAAGGGAGAGCCAAGATGTGTGGTTGCAACCAATGCTCCTGCCTCACCACATAAATCATCTCATGTGCAGTCATTATCCAGCTCATCATACTCCTCATCACCATCAAAATCCCTATACCCCTAAAAGTCCTATGACAACGGACAAGCGGCGACAGGGACAGGCAAAGATGACTGCCAGGAGTCTCTAGTCACAAATTTGCATATGGGCGGCATAGGTAAGATAATCGTTTAGGCACTGGGATCTAGGTAGCAATGCAAACCGGTCCTGTCTGTGCAACTGAGTAGCCCTCTCGAGGAACCACTCTGCTCACACCACATGGGGAGGGGGCTAGAAAAGATGCCCTAAACCAAGCCTGCCTAAAGAACCAGCCTGACTGGGCAACCGCACCCAGTAAGGTCATCCTTATGCGGTCAAAAACACAATCTAATCACAGATAAAAAAAAATTATACAACCTTGTATGGTCGCTGCATGAAATGTCGGGACCCTTCTGGATACTGGCACAAATGAGCGTCCTGTGGCAAAAGAGCTGGCTACGTATAACATCGACATAGCAGCCATTAGTGAGTCCCGACTCCCAGATGAGAGTCGACTCACAGAACTGGAGTCTGGCTGTACTTTCTTTTGGAAGGGTAAGACTGCTGTGGAGAGAAACCGCATATATGGTGTTGCCTTTGCCATCCGCCACCGCATCCTACACAGGCTAACTGAAATGCCTGTTGGGAGCAATGAGTGCCTCATGATGTTCCGATTCCCACTAAATTACTCACGACGTACCCTTTTCTTCAGTGCAATAGCCCAAACCCTGGATGCAAAGGATGACATCAAGGAGGCCTTTTAGGCCGACCTTGACAGAGCCCAAACCTCTATCCCCAGAAAAGATAAGGTTATGCTCCTTGATGACTTCAGTGCCAGAGTTCGCAGAGATGCTGACATTTGGCAGGGAACCATAGGGAGAAATGGACGAGGCAACTGTATCCCAACGGCCTACTCCTCCTCAGCAAGTGTGCTGCAAACAACCTCACTATCACCAATACCTTGTTTATGCAGACAGCCAAGTTCAAGGGTTCGTGGCAACACCCACGAGCCAAACACTGGCATCTCATTGACTACATCATTTTCAAAGAAAGAGATCGCCGAGATGTCCTCATCACCCGAGCCATGCGTGGCACAGACCACTGCGACACTGTTCATTGGCTCATCAGAGCCAAGCTCTCACTTCATGTCGCCCCTAAACAGCGAAGGCAGCAAGCCTCTAGAAGAGGTTTAACATGAAGCGTCTGGAGGATCCAGCGGTACCACATGCTTTCAGAGAGCAGCTCGAACATGGGCTGATAAACAACCCGACAACAAACAACCCAAATTCCAGTGCCGAATGGGATATTCTCAACACTGACATGACAAAAACCTGTAGAGAGACCCATGGCCAGATCGAAAGAATACAACAGGACTGGTTTGATGAAAATGACCCGAAAATCAATGTACCCGTCGATGATAAACATGCTGCTTTAACTGACTGGCAGAACAGCCCTCGTCTCGTACCAAAGCTGATATCTTCTACATGCAAAAAAGCTGTGGCCCAGTGCGAACTTCGCATTCTAAAGAACGACTGGTTTAAATTTAAAACATGTGAAACACAAAAACTTGCTGATCAGCACAAGATCCACGAATTTTTCAATTCCACTAACAGATTTTATAGGCCAATCACTCATGGTGCAGCCCCCCCCCTCCGCTCATCCGACGGTAACTCCCTAATTAAAGACGAAGAAGGCATCCTTCAGCGCTGGAAAGAGCACTACCATTTACTGCTCAACCGAAACACCAATGTGGATGTCCTGACTACTCAGTAGGTCCTTCAGCATCCAGAGCTGACCCACCTCAGCTATCCTCCATCCCTGGATGAGGTACATACTGTCATCAAACAGACAAAAAATAAGAAAACCTCAGGGCCTGATGGAATCCTAGCAGAGGTGTATAAAGCAGGAGAACCTCTGCTTACCAGCCATCTCCACTCTCTCCTGAAGAATATATGGGAAAAGGAGGAAATCCCCCAAGCTCTTGAAAGATTCCTCCATCGTCAATATTTACACTGTAAGAACAATGGAGACCAGTCAGACTGTGGTAGCTCCCGTGGGATCTTGCTTCTGTCCATAGCTGGCAAGATTATCGCCCTAGTCCTCCTAAACAGGTTTCTTCCTGAGGCGGAAAACTTCCTCCCAGAATCTCAATGTGGAAAGCGCAGAGAAATGCGTCGTGACCTGTAAATGGCCTTCATCGGTCTAACCAAGGCCTTCGACCCATTCAACAGGGAAGCCCTCAGCCGGACCCTCAGCCGTTTTGGATACCCACCAAAATTCATTACCATCATGAGGCAACTCAACGATGGCATGAACGGCAGTGTCCTGCACAATGGCACCCAGTGTGAGTTCTTCCCCATCCAAACGAGGGTAAAACAAGGAAATGTACTGGCACCAGTTCTCTTTTCCATTTTCTTAGCTTCTTTCCTTACTCAACCAGTGCCCATTTAGCCAATGGGGTGAACATCGAGTACCGGATGAAAGATCTTTTGAAAATAAGACTCCTCCAGACAGGAACAAAGGTGTCGGCAACTTTCATTACTGAACTTCAGTATGCAGACGACCTCACCTGTATCCTTCACACTCAACGCAACCTACAGGAAATCCCGAACACCTACGCAGATGCATATGCACATTTTGACCTTGAGGTGAATGTACATGAGACTCTGATTCTCTTTCTGCCTGCCAATGGTTCAGCCACACCTCCACCACCCATCCAGCTTAACAGTACTACCCTCTTTACTGTTACCTACTTTCGGTATCTCGGCTCCCACCTGTCCACCACTATGGACATCGATGAAGAGATTCACCATTGGATCAGATGTGCATCTCAAGCCTTTGACAAACTCCAAACGCAAGCCTTCAGCTGTAGGGAGCTGAAATTATCAACAAAGTTGCAAATATATCGAGCAGTGGTCCTCCCCACCCTTCTATATGGCAGCTAGACATGGGTCACATACAGGAGGCACCTCAAGGCATTTGAAAACTTTCACCATTGCTGTCTACATTTCATCCTCCGAGTTCGTTGGGAAGACAAGATAACAAATGCCAGTTTTCTCGCTGACACCAACTGTAGGAGCATTGTGGCTACCATTATCCATGAACATCTATGCTGGACTGACCATGTTACCCGCGATGTAATGGCCTTTGTTTCATAAACAGAAGAATTATATAAATGGGTTAATTGCATTTGATTTATATACTGATTCATCCCCTGTAGCTTTCCACTAGCTATGAGGTGACATGTTCAGTACACGTGATAGGGTGTGCCTATGGGAAGCCGCGTCATTTTATGTTGAGTAAAGGCATTTGTAGCCAGCTTTCTGGCCACCCCAAGCGGGCAGTAGTTTGTTAGCACTCACGAGAGGAAGACGTTATTTGAGAGCCGTCGTGGATGGCTCCATCTTCCCTCAAGGGAGGACGACGTGCCTATTCCGTTTTCCCTCGATGGGTCACTACTCATAGAACTCACATTCATAATCTCACATCGAACGGACGTGATTAAACGGTCTATTTACATAGCCTCCGTCCTTCTCTTAGCACTCATAGTTACAGTGATAAGTTACAGTTGATATACACTTTGGAATTGTCTTAGTTGGTCCTGAATAAATGGATAACAGACAACTTGGGTTTTGCTACTAATACCCAATAAAATATAAATGTTCCAGCCGAGTTAACTTCGACAGAACCTACAGTTACAGGCCATAGAACAGCATGGACGACAGTAGACTGCCAAAGCAGCTACTTTACAGTCACCTAACGAATAGTAAACGTAACGCTAGCGGGCAACTGAAAAAGTATAAGGATAGTCTTAAGACAAACCTGAAAAAGTGCAAAATCGACCCCCTTACCAGGGAGACGATTACTCCACACTGTAACGCTTGGAGGAACACCACACAAGAAGGTGTCAATACTTTCGAGTTAGCCCGACTGCATACCTAGGCAGACAAGCACCAACGCCGGAAAGACGCTTCTGCCGCCCCTCCCGCACCAGATGTAGCCCTCCACATATGCAACATCTGTGGACGACCCTGCAGGTCCCGTATCGGCCTCTTTAGTCACTCAGAACTCACCAACGTAGGTGAAATCCTTAGTAACTCATATCATTGTATTATAGCTGAATAATCGTCATACTCGATTCCGAGTGTCAGCAAAGTAGTAGCACTAAAGTATTATATAAAATTGCACCCCAATATCCACACATACTGTATATGTTTTCATAGACATGAAAATTTTCATGAACTGGTAACATACTAATCACAACACCGGGTCGAGCCAGAGTCACACAACAGTGAGGCTTGACTTAGCAACTTCCTCAAAGATGTCAAACATTTATGAGGTCGGTGTATACAAACAAGGTTACTACCGGATTGCTAACACCTATGCTTTAGGCTGACGCATCATGGTGAGACAGAGAACTTAGAACCTTTTAACAGGGAAGTGCACGACTTAACAAATGGAGTAATATATAAAGTTGCTCAGACTTCTTCCCTGGAGAGTATTCACATAATATCCTCTCATATTTTATCAGTGTACATTGTGTGTAACTTAAATTAACCACAGAAACGACTAAGAAGTGTTTACCTCAAGAAACTGCCACTTAAGAGTTCCAGAACTTAATTACAATATACAAGTGTTTTAAAAAGGCACTATAGCATCCCAACAAAGATAAGATGTTTGTGTTTTTCCTGGTTCTCTCTCCCCTTCATTATGAGACTACGCTTTCCACGTCATATCTAATTGAACCATCATTGACAAAGGAACCAACCAAGCCTGACCTGGCCAACAGACCTAAACTGTATGGTAAAGTTATTTGATAAGACAAGTTTCCTTAGTTCGATGCTAAAAATATGCAATGAGCCCTTCCATACTAGTTCAATGTGTTAAACAGGTTATACCGGTTTTAAATTCCAATTTACAATATTTCTTCTCTCATTCCGCCAGCTGACTATGTAGACATAAGAAGGGGGTGCGGGATTATAGTTTCATAAAAGTTAAAACGATGTAGATATTCACTTGATGTATCGATGCATCATTCCTGCATAGTATACTGTAATGTTTTAATCGTATTTAAAACAATTCAACCCTATGTAAAGAAACATCTGTGATCCCTTCTTATGTTTTTACTGAAAGCGGGAGGATCAAGACGCCATATTGTAAACATACTGGCAGCATTTTTTTTCCCATTCGACAATATAGTTAGGTATGCAACCAAGTATAGCCCGGCGAAACGTTATTTGTCTTTTTCCGTGGAGTGATTGGTAACAGTTTTTAAGGGAATAAGGTAGTGTAATAATGTGACAGTATTCTCAGTTGATTGTGTCAGCTCCGGCCCACAACTCATCTTCAGCGTAGCTTATTGTACATCCTCATTTTAAACATAATTATTAACCTCAATAAATACAACAGGTGTGGACCATCACTTACCTTTTGATTTTATATTCCCTCCCCAATGCTGACACGTTATAAGACTTCACTGTGACACTTTTAACTTCTTAACACGACAACAGCGGGAACAAAACTGACCGTTACATTCCATGACACCAAGCCATAAAAACATCTCGAGGCAGGTGTCGGAACTTCATGAGACTGAATGAACTGTCTCACTACTGTGAGAAGACTTCGAATGTTTCTCTCTTTGAATTTATCAAATACCTGATTCGTTCATCTAGAACCTATGTGGCCCACTGATATGATGGAGGTTCACTTATGTGGCCCACTGGGATGATGAAGAGTCACTTATGTGACTCACTAACTATCTGGGCTGCCCACCACTGCCCTACATAATGTGGAAACTTAGTGGTAACATTTCTCTCTACATTCACGGTAAGGGAGTACAGTAACAAAATATTACTTTCTACATTATTGGTATTATATTTAGGTATTTTTATTATAATTTAACTTGCTCTCATATTAGTTATTTGTGTAATACATGCAGAAGTCCAGGGTTCGATTCCAGATTAGTGAGGTATTGTTTGTATATTGAAGTCCGCGTGTATATATAAAGCATAGGTGGCTTTCACAGCGCTTCACTTTTGACGTAAACTGGCACAGGTTCGAACCGGCAGTAACTCAAAAGTATCAACAGGTTACAACCGTAGTTTGGCCTAGATTTTGAGAACATCGAACTGATGGTTGATGAAACTGAAGTGAGTGTGAAGATAAGCAATCATTTCAGATTTTTGGAGTAGAATATATAGATTTTATTTTAAAACTAGTTAACTTTATGTTATTTTGCCACTCAAACTCACACTGAAATAGTCTCGAATCCACCCCACCCCCATCTGCTTATGTTGCATCACATCGCCTAAATTCTACTTCTTGCAGCAGGTGGAACTACTTGCCAAATTCCTTAATATGTTGTAAACACGGGTTCATGAAAGCCACGCTATTATAAAAGGACATCATATTTACAGGTTCATTGACACCACTCTATCACCCCTGGAGGTGATAGGGTGATAGAGATCTCACAAAAACCGAATCTCTAGAATATACTCCGCGGGGGAAGGGCAGTAAAACAGACGACTGTGTGTGTGTGTGTGTGTGAATGGGGTGGCTGGGTGAGCTTGGAATCCTATCCTTTTGTGAAGAATCACATTCTGCGCCTAATTTTGTTTTCGTCCTACGCATTTGCATCCTTTCTTATCAAATAATGCGTGGTAGCTGCAAAAGCCCTTTCTCGCCCCTCTTACCCCCATACCTTAACCCTCCTCAACCCCTGTAACCTGTCACCACCCCCCCCCCCCGTCATCCACCGCACCCCTTGTCTACCTCACTCGTTAGTGATTCGGAATTATGCTTCGATACTCCCTGGGTTCTCACATCATGGAGAAAGAGGATCAGCAATACTGACTGTCTCAGAATGAGCACTATGGCTCGTGTAATCTCAGAATGGCTGGTATGCCTGGTTGCGAAGTGACTCTCTATATTTCATAATATTGTTCGTCTTCATAGTATTTACGGGTGAGAAGAAGTAATTTAATTTGCAATAAAACTCCCTCAGAGAGCGTTCGAAACTTGTTTTTGGTGAGTATATATCTACAATTACGTGTGTTTGTATTTGTGTGCTTATGAATGCGCCGCGGGCCTAGGAGGCGAAAAAAAAATTGAGTGGTAGGATGAAAGCGGGGAATCCACACCTCCCAATCGGTGGGTCCTGATACCTTCCGTTGTTGCCTGACGGGTGGTACCATTCCCCACCTCCCAGGATGGATGAGGGTAGTTACTGTTATAGTCTTAGCCATAGTAAACGTCAATCAAGGGTCAACGTTGTTGTTTATAACTGTTGGGTATTCTTTTGTCTGTGTATGTTGTTATATATATATATATATATATATATATATATATATATATATATATATATATATATATATATATATATATATATATATATATATATATATATATCATGTAGAATTGTAGATCCACAATGGAAACGTGGATAAAATAAATCTTGATAAAATCACACAGGCAAAAGGGATAAAATGGAGAACCTTAGCTTTCGTCTGAATTACGAAGACTAAAAGAGAGCTTATGTACACAGGGTGAACTTACAAAACATGAGGTCAGGTCAAAAAACATGACATCCACTAATCCACACACCAACCACACAGCAAACATAAGAAGAGATTATAAGAACGGGCGACGTAACTAATTATGTCACGTCAGGTAAAAAATATGAAACCCACTAATCATCTATCATACATCTACCTCACATGCTTTCAAAGCATTGTCTTCTGACCTCACTGACAGTTGTCTTCTGACCTTGCTAGAGGAAAGAACATAAGAACATAAGAACATAAGAAAATAAGGAGTCTGCAATAGGCCGGTTGGCCTGTGCATGGCAGCTCCTGTCGAGAGTTACTACCACTCTCTATCATCCATGAATCTATCTAGCCTCCTTTTGAAACTTTCCAGAGTTCCCGCACTTACTACAAAGTTGCTAAGCTTGTTCCACTCGTCCACCACCCTATTTGTGAACCAGTTTCTTCCTATCTCCCTCCTAAACCTAAACTTATCCAACTTGAATCCGTTGCTCCGAGTCCTATCCTGCTCGGATATTATAAGAACTTTATCTATATCCCCTTTATTGATTCCTTTCACCCACTTAAATACTTCTATCATATCTCCCCGCACTCTTCGTCTTTCTAGGGAATGCAAGTTAAGTTTCTTTAACCTATCCTGATATGGAAGGTTTCTAAGTCCCGGAATCATTTTTGTCATTCTTCGCTGCACCGACTCTAGTGAATTTATATCCATTCTATAATAGGGGCACCAGAACTGAACCGCATAATCGAGGTGCGGCCTGACTAGCGCAAGATATAGTTGCAATAAGACCTCTGCACTCTTGTTACTTACACTTCTAGATATAAAACCCAATACTCTGTTTGCCTTATTTCGAACATTAACGCACTGTTTTCTAGGCCGTAGGTCCGGGCTTACAAGTACCCCTAGGTCTCTTTCACAAGTCGACTTCTTAGGTTGATGTTGTTAAGGCTGTATACATTATAAGTATTTGTTCTTCCAATATTAAGTACGCTGCACTTGCTGGTGTTGAATTTCATTTGCCATTTTTCAGACCACCCCTGCAGTTTATTTAGATCCTACTGTAATGCATTTGCATCCTGCCCTGAATTAATTTGCCGCCCTATTTTGGTGTCATCCGCAAACTTGCTTATGTCACTGCTGATCCCTGTATCTAAATCGTTTATATAGATTATGAACAAGAGTGGGCCTTGTACTGACCCCTGGGGAACCCCACTGGTTACACGGCCCCACTCAGATTTAACACCATCTATGCTGACCCTCTGCGTCACAGCGTCTTAGCTCCCAGGGATAAATTGTCAGTAATGGCTAGTGTTACTTGTGAACAGGGCTGTGTCCTTCTGAGGGCCGAGTTGGAGAAGGCCAAGGAAGATATCTTGAAATTAAAAGAAGAGATAGCGTTTATGAAGGAAAAAACGAGGCAAGGAAAGCCGGTGAATGACGAAAACTCAGGCGAATGGAAGGTTGTGAGGAGAGGGACAACTGAACTGGTTGTGAAAAAACACACCAAGGATACGACAACAACGACAACAGCAGCTAAGTGTACCAACTCTTTCAATCCCTTGATAGATGAATTGGACGTTAGTAGTCAGGGACAAGGCTGATAAGGAAGGTAAGAAAATCTTGATTGTTGGCGACTCACAGGTACGGTACTTGGACATAGCTTTTTGTGGTAAAGATAAAAATAGGATGAGGGTGTGTTTGGCAGGAGCTGGGGTGTAGGATATAGTTGACAGGATGGACAATATCTTGTCTGGTAATGGGAACAAACCCATTATCTGCCTTAGTGCAGGAGGCAATGATATTGGCCGGTGTAGGAGTGAGGAGCTTCTTGATAAGTTCAAGACAGCTATAGAACGTGTCAGGTCTAAGGGAGGGATCCCTATCATATGTGGTGTCCTTCCTAGAGGGAGAGTTGGCAATGAATGGTTGTCAAGGGCAGTTGGTGTTAACGGGCGTCTTGACAGATATTGCAAGTCAATATCAGTCCCATTCATTGACAACTGGGACAACTTCTACGGCAGAAGGGACCTTTATGCAAGGGTGGGGTGCATTTGTCTAAGGATGGGGTGGCAACCCTGGCTGGGACTCTCGAAAGGGCAGTCCAAAAGATGTGAGCACGCTGGTGGAGGAGACTGCAGTGGGAGCGGGTAAACAAAGTGAAAAGTTACAGGGAAATAGTGTTAGGAATGATGACAAAACTAAATTAGACAGAGAGTTAAAACCTAAACGCGGCAAAGGGAGGAATCAGAACACGACTAACTGAAATGTCTACTACGCGAACAGTAGAAGTATGAGAAAAAATAGATGATATTAGGGCCTTGGTATGCACCGAAAAAATTGATATAATAGCAGTCACTGAAACATGGATCAACCTTGACTCACGTGAGTTACCTGTCGAATATCAAATTGCAGGTTACAAATTATTCCATACCGATAGGCAGATTAGGAAAGGAGGCAGAGTAGCAATCTAAGTCAGGGATAATCTGAAGTGTGAAATAAATAAGGAAATAAAAACTGAACGGAATACAGAAACAATTTGGATAGAATTATCGACAGCAGGGAAAAATTTATCACGGGAGTAATATAGAGACCTCCCAACCTTGATAGAGTTAAGGAGAGACTTATCTGGGATGAAATGCGCAGGGCTTCCATATACAACAAACTCTGTATAGTAGGCGACTTTAACCTTGTCCAAATAGATTGGATTGACCTTACGGGTAACTCAGAATCAGAGGATTTTCTTGAAACGATCCAGGACTGTATCCTAAGTCAGCATATAACCGAACCCACCCGGGGTAATAATATACTTGATTTAGTTCTGTCGAACAGAGAAAACCTCATGAATAATGTCGAGGTAGGGAACGAACTTGCAAACAGTGATCACAAAGAAATTAGATTCCAGTTAGATTTTCAGGGCAGCCGTAAGGAAAATTCCACAAAAGTCCCAGATTTCAGAAGGGCAAACTTTGATAGTTTGAAGAGGCAGTTGAGAGAAGGGGTATCATGCTTGAAAGTGAACTATATGGACCTGACCGTTAAAACCGACCTCATAACGAGATCTGAGGTTGCCGAGTTCCACGACAATTTAAATAATGAGTTACTTAATGCACACAGGCAGAACATACCATACAAAAATTTCAGATCAAACAACAATGATCCTAAATGGATAAATAATTATTTAAAGAACATTATTGGTCAAAGGAAGGCTATAGGTAGGAGGATAAATTGTGGCGAAATTTACATCCGGGATTATTATAAGGTATTGGCCGGTAGGGTTAAGACCGAGATAAGGAAAGCGAAGAGGAATAATGAGCTGAGGATAGCAAGGGAGGCGAAGACAAACCCCAAGGGATTCTATCAAATGTATCAAACTAAAACACGAGAAAAGATTGGGCCAATACAGTCAGATACCGGCGAGCTAACTGATAACGACGGAGAAGTGAGCAATAATCTGAATAAATATTTTTCAACAGTTTTCACCATCGAAAATTTAAACATGACACCCGAGGCACCGACTCTATTCAGAGATAGTGAAGAAAACAAATTAATCGAGATAGTAGTGACTAGTAACGATGTTAGTAAGCAAATAGATAAACTAAAGCCAAATAAGTCACCTGATCCCAATGAGATATTTGCCAGACTATTAAAGGAATGTAAGGAAGAGCTTAGTATGCCCTTAGCAAAGTTGTTTAACATGTCCTTAAAAACACTTGTAGTACCAGAATCCTGGTGGATAGCGAATGTAATACTGATTTTCAAGAAGGGGGATAGATCACTATCCTCTAACTACCGCCCAATCAGTCTAACATCAATAGTAGGCAAATTAATGGAAGCAATCATTTCAAACTCTTTTCGAAATCACTTGAAGAATCACCGATTGAACAATGATTCCAGCATGGCTTCACAAGAGGGCGTTCTTGTCTAACTAATCTATTAACATTCTTTTCATCAGTTTTCGAATCTGTGGACGAGGGGCACAATTATGATGTGGTATATCTCGACTTCATCAAAGCCTTCGACAGAGTCCCCCACGAAAGACTAATAAGAAAGGTAAGAAGCACATGGCATTAAAGGTAATATTCTAAAATGGATTAGGGCGTGGTTACAGGACAGGAAACAGCAAGTGACCATTAACGGCACTAAATCCCATTGGAGCAACTTCACTAGTGGAGTTCCCCAAGGCTCAGTACTTGGACCATTATTATTTATTATATACATAAACGACATAGATATCGGCATAGACAGGAATATAAGTAAATTTGCTGATGACACTAAAATAGGACCTGTAATTAAATCTGACAAGGACTCAGCAAAACTACAGGAAGATCTAAACATATTTTTCGAATGGTCTGAAAAATGGCAGATGAAATTCAATGTGGACAAATGTAAAGTACTCAGTATAGGTGATGTAGACAGGGAAACAAGTTGCCAGATGAACAACAAATCCATTGTGAAATCCGACTGCGAGAGAGATTTAGGAGTAATGATAAGTAGGAATCTTAAGCCAAGTAAACAGTGTGTTTTTGCTCGTAACAAAGCTAATAAAGTACTTGGGTTCATACAAAGGAGTGTTAGTGACAAGACTCGCGAGGTCATCTTAAGATTATATCTTGCGCTTGTGAGACCTCACCTGGATTACGCAGTTCAGTTCTGGTCACCGTATTACGGAATGGATATAGAATCCTTGGAAAGAATCCAGAGGAGAATGACAAGACTAATCCCGGGCATCAGGAACCTTGAGTACAGAGACAGGTTAAAGCATCTTAATTTGCACTCCCCCGAGAGACGTAGAGCGAGGGGCGACCTGATAGAGGTGTATAAATGGAAGTCAGGGCTAAAGAAAGGGGTCATTACAAAGGTACTCAAACTAGCCAACCAGGAGCGAACTCTTAACAATGGTTTTAAATTAGACATATTTAGATTTAGTCGCGAAATAGGTAAACACTTGTTTGGAAACAGAGTAGTGGATGAATGGAACAAGTTACCAAATATCATCATTAACTCGAATACGCTGGATAGCTTCAAACATAGGTTGGATGCTTATATGAGCAATAGGGGTTGGGTGTAAATGGGACTGCCCAGTATGTGGCCAATAGGCCCGCTGCAGTTTCCTCCATTCTTATGTTCTTATGTTGTTATGCTTAACCTTGGGCCACGCAACCTTAATGTATCTGATTAGGTTGTTAAACAACAGGAATGCTTTGGTAAAAACGGTTTTATGGTTGTTCCACCTCAACTCAAACTTTGTAAATAAATAACATTTTCTTTTCATACCCCCCCCCTCCCCCACTTTTATCTAACAAACAAACATAGAGATACACTTGTGTACTACGTATAACATTCAAGCTATATAATTCTAGATATTAACTCCACCTGTCCACCCTCCTGTATGGTGCCATTTTGATGGTGTCATGGTAGGTGCTATAATTGCACACTACACAAACCGAAGACCATAACTCCACCGGGCGCATTTATTATCGCACCTTTCACAACACCGAGGCTGGTGGTATTACCAGTTCTCTATAGTTTGGCTAACCATTCATTCGCCAGATTGGGACGAGCTGTGTGCACTGCTCCATGCTCCAAGGTCCTTCGTCTGGGATTCGTATGTAAGAGTCAGCTACCACACTAAAATGTGTAAATTTATATTAAACAAGTGGTCCAATCTTTTATGAGGGTTTCATAGTTTGGCCGAAAGTTCTGTTGTATATTATACGTGGATTCCTCTCCTGGTGTTTGTGGGGTCATCCTGGTTCAGCACGAGGAAAAAATAGAAGTCACGTCTCGTCGCAGGGGCGAGAATCACAGTCAGTTACGCCCAGTACGTGACTGACATGTTACCCTGACACCCCACCACATGCTTGCTACCTCACCACGGCTCTCGCTGAAGGAGTCACAGTTTTCTCTAAAGTCTAAACTCGCCAATTTTGTTAATCCTAGACAGAAGAACGTGTGTCAGTGACTGTGTGTAATTTCACCAATTAACTATTACAAGATGAAATGCTCGAGCTTATTAAAATTGCTGAATGATTCGCTTTAGTTCCTGTCTAATCCAAAAATTATCGGTAATACTAAACAAGTAATATATCAACCTCTGTATCGCGGTGTGAGGAATGATTGCTATAAAAAATATGTTGCACTTGAATGATAAATATTGTGTCAGTAGCATTAGAATACATGTATTAAGTTCCTTTATTAATACTGTAGGACACCAACGTGTAATAACGGCAGGTGGGTGAAAAACATAGTAACAAAAATAACAATATAAAGGAGAAAACTTGATAACATACAAGAGAATTGTAGTTGTAAGAAACAAAGAGAAAGAAAATAGAAATTTTTGAGCGGAGTTGATAACAATATCATAGAAAATAAGACAACAGCAACATCAATAACACGTATAAACTGTCAACAAAAACCTCAACACGTGCGAGTATATAAACTGTTTAGATGACATCAACATCAACATTATACAAATACAAACAGTCAACAAATCAACACCATTTAAACTAAGTTAACAACAATAGCAACACCAAGTAAAGTACGTAAACAACTTCAAATACACCATGAAAACTGAATCAGTAATAACATCAACATCTTATATACTGAAGTAACACCAACAACATCGTATACTCTCAGTCAACGACATCAACACCATACAAACTGAATTAAGAACACCAGCACTATATAAGCCAGGTGAATAACAATATACACTGTAAACAACATAGAAATTGAGGCAACTCCGCTGGACCAGCTTCACTTTCACAACAGCAAAGAATCAATCATAGCTGTGTGGGCCGTAGACGCGAACCAATGCCACTACGGACAGGAATCGAGCACTGTATTCAATCAGCCACTGTACCTCACGGAAGCAAGTAGATTTATTCATTTTCCTGGCGTTAAATGATAAACTTTAATATTATCTACATATATCTCGCAAACGATATTAACTTCTTCCAGCATTGTGTATATAATATTTTTAGTATTTTCTATAGTTTTATCTTCCAGAAACATTTTATATTATTGCTAAACTACTATTCACTTTAAAATACAATCTTCCCACAGTAAATAAACAAGGAAGTCTTCTGATCGTAAGTCTCGCCTAAGTCTGAGAAAAACTTTAACTTGTAAGCTGCCAGTGTTGCTTTCAAGAATTTATATGCAATCAGGAACTTGCATAGTGAAAATCATCCTGTTCATTAATGTGGACGTGAGTATAAGATTCTATGTCACTCATAAGAACATAGGAATGGAAAAAGCTGCAGCAGACCCATTGACCCATACTGAGCAGCCCCGTTTACACCCAACCCCTATCGTTCATATATCCGTCCAACCTATATTTGAAGCTATCCAGCGTGTTCGAGTTAATGATGATGTTTGGTAACGTATTTCACTCATCCACTACTCTATTTCCAAACCAATGTTTACCTATCTCGCTCCTGAATCTAAATTTGTATAATTAAAACCATTGCTACGAGTTTGCTCCTGGTTGAATAGTTTGAGTACCTTTGTTATATCACATTTGTTTAACCCTGACTTCCATTTACACACGCAGAAGTTTACATTGTACAAACGAACAAGTACTTGGATACTAGACTAAACAACATAAGTGTAGTTTATTTACTGTAGAGGAATTTAAAGATCTGTTTCGTCATGTAAAAGAATCTAGTCATCTCACTACCTTGAATGATACTTACACTATATAATGTGATGTAAATCAGTTGAAGATAGGAGCGTTATTACCTCGCCCCCAAAGAGAGCATAAGAATGACCGTGTGTGTGTGTGTGTGTGTGTGTGTGTGTGTGTCTGTGTGCGTGTGTGTCTGTGTGCGTGTGTGTGTGTGTGTGTGTGTGTGTGTGTGTGTGTGTGTGTTTATGCACCATCGCCAATAATGTAATGGAGCATAACCTCAACCAGGTCAGCACCCAATCTGAAACGCTGTTTGGTATACAGTAAACGAATGTAATAGCCCCTGTCTTATAGGCAGAAGTATTTATATAAATGGGTTAATTACATTAGACTTATACACTCTATCATCCCCTGTAACTTTCCACTAGCTATGAGGTAGCATGTTTAGAACACGTCAATTACGTGCTGAGTTAAGCATTAAGTAACCGGCAATCTGGCCACCTATTGCAGGCAGTAGTTTGATATCACTCACTAGAGGAAGACGTTATTGAGACCCATCGTGGATGGTTCTGTCTTCCCTCGAGGGAGGACATCGGATATATTTTCATTCTCCCTCGACGGGTTCCTACTCATTCTCACTCAACTATCTCATCATCGACAGGACGTACTTAGCAGAGCTACTATAAGATAGCCTCCGTCCTCATTTAACACTCATAGCTACAGTGATCAAGTTACGGTGATAATCCTTTTTGAAAGTGTACATGAAACCTTTTATAATAAATACAAACAAAGGAACATACTGGATTTCACTACAGAAGATCCAATAAACTTTGATTTATCTTTTAATATGTCTAAAATATAAGGTAACGTGCTTCACAAGTGAAGGTTGTTACATATATGACAGTTTCACAACTAACTGTTATATTCACCTCAACAGATACACAGTTGAAAAAGGTAGAGATATAATGTTCTCCCCATTAGTGGCATACTGTTTCACCTTTTACTAAGAGAAGTAATTCGTTATACGAAAAAATAGCATAGATCTAAAAAATTAAATGTTTACATATATCAAATTTAGTCTGCCATAAAAATAGCTGTCGAAACAATTTTTGACCCTGATAGGTTAAATTTCAAGGTCACAGTCACCAAAAATATGCATCTCAGAAACTGCCAGATGAAAACTCTTTGCAAGCGAACAGTGAAATGACGTCACGAGCATTGGGGTTTCCGTTTCAGTGGCTATAGCGAGGCTGGGGTGGCTTTGTTGTTTCCAGTATTACTCGGCCTACTGTTGATAAGGATTTCAACCGTAGTTTTGGGTAATATACTCGTAAATTAGACCTTTGATCATTAAAGAAAGTTTTACTCGCCTTAAGATTATGGCTAGTGTTGCGTTAAGACCCTGCCAGCCCGTGTTTCATCATCGACATATTCTTGATTTTCTGTGATACATCCAGGCACCTGTGTCAAGATACCACTCTTTCAAAATTATGTTGCGATGGGTCCTTTTGTCTCTGTTTACTAGTGGGTATCTGTACATTACACAAGGTGTTTCAAAGGTCTTGGTAAAAAAAATATTTTCTACTCGCAGAAAAGTTCGATGACAGGATATTCCCCTTCAAGACAAAACACATCTGGTCTCCACACGAGAAAGATATTGTCTACAAAGACAATCCTCATAACATTCAGGAACTGAAAGAAACTGCTTAGGAGTTCGCAAGATCCAACTTGCATCTAACATGTTTAGTATCTAAGAAATCTTACGGGGAAGCCAAGGAGTAAACGAGAAAGACTGAAGAGATAAAGGCAAAAAGGATATTTAAAACAACACTTTTGAAATAGTGTTAGAAATAATGGAAAGAACATCATTTATTATCACATGTCAATCATCACGATCGATATCTTAGTCTTGATTATTCACTTGTTACCGACACCACTATGTGTAATGTTTGTAGCCCAAGGAAGATTTATTGTAAAAAGTAAACTGTCAGTGGGTAAAACTGTACGGGCTTGTGTTAAGAATAACCTTCTATGGCTGTGTTAGTGACCCTCACGTATCATTGGTCTGTTTCATAATGATATACAGGATATACGTAGGAGGAAGATTCCAAGTGTTTTCCTCCGTAGCAAACTTTACCCACATTTTAAATTGTCTCTATTAAAATATGCCTAATTTTCTCTACTAAATACAGAAAGTGTGAAGTTACCCCTTGAGATAATATAAAACAAAGAGACGATGAATTAAAAAAGAAATGCGGTGGAAGGGAGACGAAAGGCGAAGAAAGACCTGAACTTCTGAATACGTCCAGTTTTCCCACGACCTCAACTCCAATAACTCTTGAGTCCGTCATTGATAGCACTGTCCCCTGGCAGTCATTGGCAGTCATCATTCTTTCGAAATTGCTGTTGCTTTCCTTCTATTGTTCTTTCTTTACAAGAGAAGCGATAACAGGGAATACTGACGAAATTAAAGATTTTTATAGTAATTTAAAGACTATTTAAAAGACATTTAAGCCTCAGAATCAAAGAGCCAGGTGTATTTTATGAGCCACCCACATAAAGGTTATGTTAGAGAGGAACATGAATAATCTTATGCTGTGTTTATTTGTTTATTTCTGGAAACTCGAATATCATCAAGGATTTTATATATATATATATATATATATATATATATACTAGCAGAATCGGCCACGGCAGGACGCCACCCTCCTGGAGGCTCCACATTGTCTCACTGTTCAGTCCCCAAAACTTCTTCTTCCATCAATAGTTCATTAATGATGTATGCAAGTTCCACCATGTTTTTCACTACAACGGTACAGCAAAATATATATTTTTAGCAAAAAACTGTTATTATTTTATTGTTTAATCATCACTACATATAACACCACCCATCATCACTACATATAACATCATCCATCATCACTACATATAACACCATCCATCATCACTACATATAACACCATCCATCATCACTACATATAACAACATCCATCATCACTACATATAACACCATCCATCATCACTACATAAAACACCACCCATCATCACTACGTATAACAACATCCATCATCACTACATATAACAACATCCATCATCACTACATATAACACCATCCATCATCACTACATATAACACCACCGATCATCACTACATATAACACCATCCATCATCACTACATATAACACCACCCACCATCACTACATATAACATCATCCATCATCACTACATACTGTATAACACCATCCATCATCACTGCATATAACACCATCCATCATCACTACATAAAACACCACCCATCACATATAACACCATCCATCATCATCACTACATATAACATCATCCATCATCACTACATATAACACCATCCATCATCATCACTACATATAATACCATCCATCATCACTACATATAACAACATTCATCATCACTACATACAACACCATCCATCATCATCACTACATATAACACCATCCATCATCACTACATATAACAACATTCATCATCACTACATATAATACCATCCATCATCATCACTACATATAACACCATCCATCATCACTACATATAACAACATCCATCATCACTACATATAACACCATCCATCATTACTACATATAACATCGTTCATCATCACTACATATAACAACATCCATCATCACTACATATAACAACATTCATCATCACTACATATAACACCATCCATCATCACTACATATAACAACACCCACCATCACTACATATAACACCATCCATCATCACTACATATAACAACACCCACCATCACTACATGTAACAACATCCATCATCACTACATATGACAACATTCATCATCACTACATATAACACCATCCATCATCATCACTACATATAACACTATCCATCATCACCACTACATATAACACCATCCATCATCACTACATATAACAACATTCATCATCACTACAAATAACACCATCCATCATCACTACATATAACAACACCCACCATCACTACATATAACACCATCCATCATCACTACATATAACAACACCCACCATCACTACATATAACAACATCCATCATCACTACATATAACAACATTCATCATCACTACATATAACACCATCCATCATCACTACATATAACAACATCCATCAACATCACTACATATAACACCATCCATCATCACTACATATAACAACATTCATCATCACTACATATAACACCATCCATCATCACTACATATAACATCATCATCCATCATCATTACATGTAAGACTATCCATCATCATCATCACTACATATACCATCATCCATCATCACTACATATAACAACATCCATCATCACTACATATAACACCATCCATCATCACTACATATAACAACATCCATCATCACTACATATAACATTCATCATCACTACATATAACACCATCCATCATCACTACATATAACATAACCCATCATCACTACATATAACACCACCCATCATCATACATATAACACATCCATCATCACTACATATAACAACATTCATCATCATCACTACATATAACACCATCCATCATCACTACATATAACAACATTCATGATCACTACATATAACACCATCCACATCATCACTTCATATAACATCATCCATCATCACTACATATAACACCATCTATCATCATCACTACATATAACACCATCCATCATCACTACATATAACAACATTCATCATCACTACATATAATACCATCCATCATCATCACTACATATAACACCATCCATCATCACTACATATAACAACATCCATCATCACTAATATAACACCATCCATCATCACTACATATAACAATTCATCATCACTACATATAACAACATCCATCATCACTACATATAACACCATCCATCATCATCAATACATATAACACCATCCATCATCATCACTACATATAACATCATCCATCATCACTACATATAACACCATCCATCATCATCACTACATATAATACCATCCATCATCACTACATATAACAACATTCATCATCACTACATATAATACCATCCATCATCATCACTACATATAACACCATCCATCATCACTACATATAACAACATCCATCATCACTACATATAACACCATCCATCATCACTACCACCATCATCACTACCACCACATACTACCACCATCATCATTACCACCACCATCATTACCACTCGCTATCAACCAGTCTCTACCATCACCACTATCACCACAAACATGTCCTCTATCACCATCACCACCACTACCACTGTCACTACCACCGTCACCACCACCACTACGATAACACCATCCATCATCACTACATATAACACCACCCATCATCACCATAACATCCATCATGACTACATATAACATCATCCATCATGACTACATATAATACCATCCATCATCATCACTACATATAACACCATCCATCATCATCACCACATATAACACCATCCATCATCACTACAGATCGGTAAAGTAGTTTCCGAGATTCTCGTGTGGACTCAAACACAAACAAACACACAGACATACTTTTTATATATATATATATATATATATATATATATATATATATATATATATATATATATATATATATATCTTGATAATATCACACGGGAAAATGGAAACAACGGAGCACCTTAGCTTTCTGTCTTTATTCAAGACATCTTCAGAGGCAACTGAAATATATATATATATATATATATATATATATATATATATATATATATATATATATATATATATATATATATATATATATATATATATATATATATATATATATATATATATATATATATATATATATATATATATATATATATATATATATATATATATATATATATATATATATATATATATATATATACAGTATATTGTTTCGGGAAATGAGCAACTAACAAGGCAAATACCTTTAAGTTACTTTACTTTAATCTGTTTGTGTAGTGAACTTTTTTAGTTATGTTTTACTGTAGGTCTAGTTATTACAGCATTACTTTGCTTAATTGAATATTTGACACCACACTCATGGTTGACATGACAGCACCCAACACAGTATAAACAGGAGAACCTGAAAAATATGCAAGAGATTTTTATATAATATTCTTAAAACAAAATCAACACAAAACACATATACAAGGGTGAAAAATAATGTACTCAACTACACTAATACACGTTAAAAATAGCTGGCCAGCAGATCCTGCTGTGCATTGGCAGTGTACAGTAGGTAACAGTCGCTCAACTTCACGACATAGTAGGCAGGGAGAACAAGTCGCCGAGTGGTGAGAATATTACTGTCTGGAACCCCAGGGTTAGGGTAGACGTCACCTGTCATACATGGCGCCCCCCAACAGCCAGTGATGGTTTTCCACCAATCAGGAGCCATCTCATGACTCGTGTCCTCACTAGTTGACTGCTGGTTAACTTTTTTGGTTTGGGCAGTGTGAAGTAAGCAGTGTAGATAAAGGTGACAATGCAGTGTACAATATATACATGGAAGTGTGACCCTTCTGTGGTAAAAAAAAATAATATATATATATATATATATATATATATATATATATATATATATATATATATATATATATATATATATATATATATATATATATATATATATATATATATATATATATATATATATATATATATATATTTTTCGGCATCATATCGGAGTTTATCTCGATAATGACGTAACTTATTGTCTCAGAGTAAGAAAAACTATGAACAAAGACGTACCATTCCTAAACAAAAACAAACATGAAAAATCTGCAGGAAGAAAAATCATGCTACTGAAAATTGTTACAACGCCAAACCGAGCAGTGACACTATCAACCATAGTTCCCAGGACACAACAAACCCAGGACACATCAACAATCAATTTTCAGGCAACAGTATTGAGCCGGATCTCCGAGGTCATATGCAACGGTAGTTGCTGGGTCAACTCCCGTTTCTGAGCCGGAAGTTATGTGGTGTATTCTGCGCCATACGAACACACACAATTGTGTAAGCCTCCAGTAACACAGGCAGGAATATCGGAAGCGGTGCCATACCAAACACGACCTTGGTTAACAACACAGGTAAATAGCAACGCTTTCATGACAGCCTCGTTTATCGTAGCGTTAAGTAAAGTGGAAGTGTTGACAGTACCAGTGAGGGTAGGTAACAACGTGCTGGCCTTAGGCACAGATAAGAAGACATGTGCTAATGTTATCTCGTTAGCATCGTATACAGAATTAAAGCCATATTCTCTTTACAACAAATGGCAAAAAAGACCTTCTGATGTCGATCTTTCAGGTGTAGCAGGCCAACATTTAGTCACAACGGGAGTAATTACATTACCTCTACGTTTTTCTGTAACCAGTAAAACCTTTAAAGTACATTTCTGTATAGTCACCGACTTTTCTCGACCAGTGGATGGGTTATTAGGGCTGCAAACACTTAAGAAGAGTAAAATAAATGTCCAACCTAGTAGGCACACGATAACTTTAATAACATTACACACCATGCTATGCAAAATTTCAAACCAATGCTAGACTCAACCGTGAAAGTATTAATAAGCTCAACAGACACAAAAAAGGTTGCCATACCTAATAAGGAGATTTCTAAGCGAGATTTTAGTAGCAAAAATTGGATTATAGTACCGGCAGTTTTAACAGATACTCACATTATTAGAATGAGAAAATAGTCAGAGCAACTGTCCGGTTACCTGATGTTTTCACTGGGACTGACGTAATATGTCTTAGCGAAAGTACTAAGGTGAAGGACTTGTCATTTGACTCTACCTTAAACACCATTAGACCAGGTCGATTAACTGATATTCTTATTCAGAACAGAACTGGCGGACCCAACATTTTAAGAACGGGATGTTGTCTTTGTGATTTCCTGGTGTACCAAACTAATGTTGTAACACATCCTACCCAATTTCCAATTGATAGTGTTACAAAAACGCAACATAAACAGGCAGGGGAAGATGGATCAAATACTTCCACACTTCAAGGTTATTGATCACTTTAAAGGCAAGAGTGAACTCATCGAGTTCGCCTTATAATTCTCTTATTTTTCCTTGTCCCCAAGAAATATGGAGGATGGCGCCGTTATTGACTTTCGACGTGTACATGAGGCAACTATCTCGGGTAGGTACCCCATGCCTGTTTTAAGCGACTTGATGCAATCCTTGGGAAAAGATAATGCAGTTTTTAGTAACCTCGACCTCCTTAGCGGGTATTGGCAAATTCCTCTCCACAAGAATTCCCAGCGAGGTGACTGCATTCAGCACTCCCCTGGGACATATTTAATTTTTAAGGTTGCTATTCGGACTATGAAATGTGCCACTGACTTTTCAGAGGATGATTAAAACCAACTTCGCAGGCATAATAGGTAATACAGTTAATGCTTATCTAGATGATCTGATCATTGTGAGCAAAGGTGTGGAAAGTCATCTCGTTAAACTGCTTGCAGGTCTTAAAATTAAGCTCTCTAAATGTGAGTTTCTTAAACCTATAATTCCTTTCCTTGGAAACGTAGTTCCTGGGAACAGCTAAAGTTAATGCAATTACTGAACAAGCGAACCAGTTAACTACACTAGTGCATGAGCTGACGCTTTCTGTTCATACCCTTGAATGGCTTATACTTTCATCTGAATATTTGCATGTTGCAGACTCATTGGTGCAAGCTTTATCAGCATATAATGATGTACAGATTTAATAAATGCAGGATTGGGCAAGGTAGATGCACATTTATTGCCTGTTTCTAATCTGCTTGATGCCTTGACCATAGCAAGGAATGATTATCATTTAAGTCCTATTTTTCATGGCAATGAGGTTGAATACTATTATCCTCTACTAGAAGCTACACTTACCCATAAACGCTGTTTTTATACATACCTTTAAACTTTCTACTAGTAAATTTAATGCATGGCACTTGGAACCTTTCTCAATGAAAGCAAATGACACATTGTTGACACTAGCTAGAAACACTGAGCTAATTACTAGCCAGAGAGAGTTATGAAATACTGACACACAGTAAATCGTCATACATACATACATACATATCTCATCAGTCCGTAAAGCTCGAGGACTTCCATAAACAAACAATACCTCACTAGTCGGGAATCGAACCCTAGACCTCTACATGTGAACAGGGATCGCTACCACCCCACCAAAAGGATACATACTCCGACCACATAGTTGGCACGGGCAATCCCCAGTAAATGTTCACGGCGCTTAATAAGCAAGATGAACAGGCTTTGTGTGTAATAAAACAATGCATAGGATTGCTTTTGTCGTCCTTGTGGCGCGGTGGTAGCGATCCCTGTTCACACGAAGAGGTCCAGGCTTCGATTCCTCATTAGTGAGGTATTATTTCTATACTTACATACATAAATACATTTATTCCTGCTGAAGAAGAAATATGCGAATTGGCTCTTCATCTGTGTTCTTACACACCTGTCTCAACTAGATCTGTGTTCCATACACATCTTCACAATGTTCAGTATTTTAATTCCCGTCGATGACCAGTGTCGTGTTGATGTGTCAAGATGGGGTCAAACATGTTTTGGTGTCAACAATGTGTCATTTGCTTTCATTGAGAAAGGTTCCAAGTGTCATGCATTAATTTTATTAGTAAAACTTGGTGAAGCCCAACCTCAGGTTGCAGGTGTAGCTTTAGCTACAGCGCACATTTTATTATAACATGGTTAGGTATACATAGAGTTTTTCTACATGGATACTACACTGCATAGGACTCGGTGGGAAGTGACCGAGCAATGTAATAGTCTCTGTCAACATACAGACAGACAATGCTTTTATAAATGTGGGCTTATTACATGTTAGCATTATACTGTATAATGTACATTGCCCGGACTAACTAGACAAGGGGCAGAGATTCATGTATCATCATATCCTATTGTGTTCCACACAGGAATTAATAACTTATCATTTTCTGTCACATTGAAGATGACATCCAGGTCACCTTCACGGTCCAGTAAACCTATAGAGTTAACAAATGATCGCGGGCACGTTCGTGCCCAGTGAAAGTTTGAACGCTCGTGCTTGGGTAGCGTACAGCGAATAAGGGTGCACCAAGTCCGTAAACTTGCATGGTTAATTAGGGTGCGCCAAGTCCGTAGACTTGCATCGTTTTCCATCATAAATAAAATGGTTAATTAATGCCCTCCTAAAGAAACCATCGACATGGGACCAGGTTTGTTCCACTCTACGATTTTTTTTTTTGCAATTTTTCCACCAAGTTTGATGAAAAACGATTGTGCCGTTTCGGCTGCCCAGAACAGACAGACAGACACACGCCTGGTCCTATAGTATATTAGATAAGCATTTCAGCCAGATTCAGACTCTACAGTCGTGGTCAAAAGTAATCATCCACCCTCCCTACTACCATACTCGTGACCTCAAGGCCTTTCTACACAACAGGTCACAAGAAGGTGGGGGAGGTATTGATGGGAAAGAACAAGGGGTGGCGGACCTGGGTAAGGTAGGAGGGCCAAGTCAAGGGCCACATTTGTGCTAAGGTTGGTGGATGTAGTTTGACGTTGACGGCCTTAATGACCTGGCAGTAGATAGGCCTAAAGCCTAAACAACCAACCAACAGTAGTGCGGGTGCCCTGAGAGGTGTCATATGGATTTAATCTTCCCTTACTTAACTATGCCTTTACTTGAGATTCTGGGGAGGAATGTGAGTGTGCTTTTGGTAGATAATGAGTCATTAGGGTTGATAAGGGATCGGGCTTCCATGAGGGAAAGCCCCTGATTTGACAACATAAGACAGGAAGAGGTATGGTTTACTCACCACCAACAACGCTTAACTTGGTTGTTACCTCTCGTTAACTACAGTTCTTGAAAAAACGATATTCATTGAAACACTATAAGAATGAATTGTTACTTGATCACTTCCACCTCTCGTCACTAAAAAATATTATTAATTGATGAAAAAATAATAATGAATTGTTGGATAGAGTGTTACTTGCTCACCTTATAATATGTTGTGAAAATCAGTGCAAGATGGTGACGTAGCAGTGGCAATTGTGTTCGGCTACTGCTCCACACCAAGCCCAGGAGGGACGCTAAAGAACGTTGAGTGGAGAATCGCGGGCAAATTGGTTTGCTCACAGCATATCAGAAATAACAAGGGAGGTTGGGGATCACTGTGAGATGTTGGTTAACCCTCTGGGAGGAGTCTGGGAACTTGGGAAACCAGCTGCCATGAGTATTTTTTATGGTTTGCTGGCATTTTATATAATAAAATGACGAATTTTGAGTGTGTAATATAAACAAAACACATTTGAACTCTTGATTCATATAAATTATATAATTTTATGTTTGGAAGACCATGATTAACAGGTGTGGACATTGGACGGGCTATTGAGATTCTGTATGACCTTTATCGGTAAATATTAAAAATAAATGTGATTTCCATCCTCGCATTCAATATTGCCACTCATATCAACATCATTATAATAATCAAGCATGTAAACCTAAGATAATATAGAGAAAAAAATGACTTCCATCCTTCCCTTCCTTCTTTCATGAATTTACCTCCTTTCTTTAATCCCCTCCATCTCTGGTGAGCAACTTATATCACATACCACCCTCCCACACCCCTCTCTCCCCCAACAAACGGCCCTTCCCCATTCCCCCTCTTCACCCACGTAACTGACCGTGCAGAAAGGACCCAGCCAAGGGCAGGGATTAGGTGGTGGAGTAGATGATTACTTTTGACCGTGACTGTACAATCGCAACAAAAAGTATCTGTGCATACTGTAGTGTGAACTATTTGAGACCAGTGACGATAGGTATTGGGAAAGGCGAGTTGTTCCAGCCGTATGTTGGCAGCCCTGATTGTCAGCCATGTGGCAACCTTCCCGACATATCACAGTGTATACGTATCGTTTCGGAACTCTTCGATCTCACCCTGCACCGATACTTTTTGGTGCGAGTGTACTGTACAAGTGTACATGGTTCAGGGTGGTTTGTATTTCACGATGGGTTTTAGTATGTACACTGTACAGTCGCGGTCAAAGGTAATCATCTACTCCTCCTACTATCATACCTACGGGCTCAAGGCCTTTCTACGCAACAGGCCACAAGAGGGTGGGGGAGCTATTGATGGGGGAAGAGTTAGGGGTGGTGGACTCTGATAAGTTAGGAGGGGCGTCAGTTAAGGGCCACATATTGTACGTAGTGAGAGTGTATGTGGTCTTAGAAGGTGTTAAGGTTGGTGGATGTAGCTTGTTTGACGTTGACGGCGTAAAGTGACCCTGGCAGTTAATAGGCCTAAGACCCAAACAACCAACAACTAGGAGTGCGGATGTCCAGGGAGTTGAAAGGGAGGTGTTATTTGGTCTTAACCTTCCCTTACTTATCTATGCATTAACTTGAAATTCTAGGAAGGAATGTGAGTGTGCTTTTGGTAGGTAATGTGTCATTAGGGTAGATAAGGGATCTGGCTTCCATAAGGGAAAACCCCTGACATGACAACATAAGAGAGGAGGGGGTGTGGCTTACCGGTTCCATGACAAAGCCCCAACGGGATTGTCATTTGACAACACTAACCTAACCTAACCTAAACATAAAAGTGTTTTATTTTATATTTTATATATGAGACTGGGGTTTTGTCCTTTGGGGTTTTATCCGGTCACCGGCTCACCACCAGTAACCATAAACGAGGCTGTTACTTGATCACTTCCACCTCTCGCCACTCTCCGTTCTTGAAAAAAAATCATATTACTTGATAAAAAAATTAAGAATGAATTGTTGGATAGAATGTGACTTGTCCACCCTGTTATATGTTTAGTATAGTTGTGAAGATCAATGGGAGGTGATGAGGTGGTATTGGCAATGGTGTTTGGCCACTACTTCACAACCAGCACAGGATGGATGCTAAAGAACGCCGAGTGGAGAGTTGAGGGCAAATTATCAGTTTGCGTGCGGCTGGTTACAATGTGTCAGAAACTGCAAGGGAGGTTGGGGTCAAACAAGAAGGTAATCCCGCCTGGGAAGATATTATAAGAAGGTGTTGTCTAATGGTAGACCCTACTGCCATATGGCATCACAAAAATTGTGACCAAATTCCCAGTTGCTGATCTGACTTTCTTCGTCATTTTCAAACAATTGCAGGGTTTCAATTGATTCTTTTAATTTGACAACACAACATATATACGAGTATATAGTTTCTCACTCTTGATGTTTTTTGTTTTTTTATTTGGGTATTTATTTATGGTTCTTTATTTTAATTATTTTGATATTTTATTATTATTTACTATTATTATTATTATTAAATATTATTATTATTATTATTATTATTATTATTATTATTATTATTATTATTATTATTATATTTTTGCCTTCCTAGGCCCTGATGTGGGTCAGTGACCTGTGCCCGGGTGGGCTAATCCCTGTGGAAAAGAAAAAAAATGAACTCTTGATTCATATACTGTAAATTATATACTTTTAAGCTGGGAAGACCATGATTAACAGGCGTGGACATTGGACGGGCTATTGAGATTCTGTATGACCTCTGTCGGTAAATATTAAAAATAAATGTGATTTTCATCCTCGTATTCAATATTTTTCCTCATATCAACATCATTATAAATATCTAATTCCCGTTGTTAAAAATCTAAACAACAACCAGATAAATGATAAATAAGGTAATGATGACATAATAAAATAAACATAAATAAGCCTCCTCATCTATTATTCTTCCAAGCATGTAAACCTAAGATAATATAATGAACAAAATTACATCCAATCTTCCCGGCTTTCTTTTATGAATTTCCCTGCTTTCTTCTATCCCCTCCCGCTTTGATGACCAACTTACATCTCCTACCCCCCCTTTTCACACCCTTCTCCCCAAAAAACAGCCCTTCCCCATGTCGAACACTCCCCTCTCCACCCACGTGACTTACCGTGCAGAAAGGACCCCGCAAGGCGCAAGGGTTGGGTGGTAGAGTAGATGATTACTGTTGACCGAGACTGTACATCACACCTGACGAACGTGTGACCGACAGCTCTAGCCCTGAGCCTAATATATTCTCTCGTAGCCCTGTGTTGGTTAATCCGTAAATAAACCCATTAGACTGTGATACGCTATAACTATATTTTCATAATAAATGAAAAAGCTGCTAAGTGTTTACTTCGAGCATTAGCACTCGGAGACAAACACAAACATATACTACTTGTTTCTCCTCATAAAACTGACAGGGAGTAATATCTACAATCAACAGAACCAAGAGTGACGCCATCACTCTTGTTCAAAGTGCGACAATGGTGAAGATTACATACTCTTATATTTCTCCACCACAGAGTTACAGTACATTAAAGTGTTCCCAGGTGGATTACCAACTATCCATGACCGGAACAGCCTCCTTTAAACTTGTTTTCCTATAGGGCAACTTATATCCTGAGTTGGATGTTTCTGAATGTGCATAAAAAAATGTAGCATCGTGGTTTCAAGATGATAACTTGAAATATTTATATTTAATTTCAAATATAACATAAAGAGCTATATATACTGTTACCGCATTACCTGTATTGACTGTTGTAAGTCAAAAAGTTGCGAATTCGTATTCGGGGAGTTGTTGGAGCTTCCAATAACTTGATGACATAAACCACTGACTCTTCAGGCTTCTACTGTAAGTCCTTAACTCATGAGACAAACGCAAGCATGAACTTAGCGTGCTTCCCTGTTGGGCGCTGTAAACTCTTCTGTGCTTCACTTTACACAAGGATGTAGGGGAGTGCCCAATAAAAAAATAAAAAAATTACCTGTATTGAGAACTGCACTTCCTAATCAGGCATTACCAAGAGCTCATTCTAAAATCCGCCATACCCATCTGTAAAGATACTTGTTCTTTGCTATGTGTAAACATGAAGAGGCGTCCGGCAGTAAAGTGAAGAAGACACATAAACGTGTTTTTTTATAAAATGCAATAATTTTTTTAACCTTAAAATCACTATCACTATAACTTTGGTTCAAATATACTTATTTACATGGGGTTGATATCTCGGAAAAGAGATTTGATATATAATGTGTATGTGTTATATCTACTATAACTGTAATATATAAGATATAGTAACTTTGATAACTGACCAGATGTACCCAGGTGTGGTTGGTATAAAATATCCATCTTTGTGTATTGATTTTGTCTTTTATTTCATGTAATTAAATTTCCAACATCCCAAAGCACGAACACAAAATAAAATACACATCTTAGTACAGTAATCACTGGTTGTAGATAGCGGTGGTTGTTGATTGTAGTTGTGGTTGATGGTTGTAAGGTTAGTTGGCAGGTATTTCCTTGGTGGACTTTTTGCCAGAATAAATGACTACTAACAGTAGGCAGGGAGACGATGTGGTAATGTGCAGATTTTCTCCTCTCCTGGCAATCTTACATTTTGGTGTGTGTTCCAGTCAAGGCTGGCATTACGGTACGGTACGAAGTATGGTACGGTACGGTTGATATTTAGTCAGAATGTACGGTACGATATTTTCCTTGAAGTACGGTACGGTACGATTTAGGTACGGAAAAAATGAGCAAAATTCCGTAACGTTCTATACCCCAGGCTTAAAAATATGATCATGCAATTATTAACCCCTTGAGGGTTGTGACGCATTTTGACAGTTTATTCTGGCTATCACTAGACACTTGTATACAGCTTAGGAAGGATTTATGGGAATAAACAGTATAGACTAGCTGAATTAGCCATCTGTCTATTGTCTTTTATATACCCTTCCTAAATTGATTAAATCGTCTAATAATCGTCAGAAAAGAGAAAAGAAATGTGTCATCAATCTTCAAAGGGTTATTGCGTTGGTGGCTTCAGTGAGTGCACTTACGTGATCAGTACCGTCCGCCAGCTGGTAGTCTGGTACTGTCAGTACTGATCACGTTGCGTCACGCGAACTATTCACGTATAACTTGAGAGTTGAGAGTAGTGTCTCCAACTCTCCACAGTCACTCCTTCCATTGTCGGGAGCAGTCATCCGAGGCAGGCAGGGGCACTTTATCTAATATTGCACGTTATTGGTAAGATGACACATATTTTTGCTTCATTGTAAATTAGGTAGACTAAGAAATAAAATTCCGTTATAAGGCAACAATATTATGTGGGCACATTTACATCTATAGTCACTTCGTAAATGTTCCATTTCAAATCAACACATGTACTCTAATAAATTGTTCACAAATAGAGAATTATTTTGCTGATGGTACGATAAAAGTACGGAATTACGGTACGGTATTTTTTTTCCATACTGTACGGTACGGAAAAATAATTGGGGTTACGGTAAGAAATTACGGTACGGTATTTTAGCCAGGTACGGAGTACGGAAAAATATTCCGTACCGTACCGTACTACCAGCCTTGGTTCCAGTGTTTTCTTGGAAAGCACTGTTCGTACACCCGCTCACTTAATACCACGAATCCTGCGTGTTTGTGCCCTCGTAGCTAACTAGCTTCAAATGTACTGATTTTGTTTGAGATAATCACCCAATTCCCAGAAACCATAACAAAATTATATATTATGTTCTCACCCAACCTAGCCATGCATCCACACTTACACAAAGTCCCAATAATACGAGCAGGAATGTTACGTTTCTCTACACTACACCAACACTATTTTAGGCTTCTCCTTTATTTCGTTTTTCCTTCACAACACTACGTTTCTACTGATCCTCATGCAGCAGACGTATTAGAACCCTCTTCTTTCTCCGTGTAACTCATTTTTGCATAATAATTCACAAAAAATGGCGCAATGACCAAGGATAATGTGTTTGAATGCCAATATCAACAAACCTCCCTCTTGAACTGAGAACAGTTGGCGACTCAGGGTGGGGCGCTGATTGACTGTGTATAGTGAAATTGAAATTGAATTAGTTTATTGACAATAAAAACTATTACATAAAAAAGGACAGGGTAGTATACTACTCCTATCCTCACCTTTATCCCTTATGGGGCTTACAAAAAGTTATAACGATACAAGAAGCTATGTATAGTCTGGTGATCATCGGAGAGGAGTTGAGTGGCTTCGTTGCTTCACTCTTGCCTTAATTGTAACTCGATCGGATTCGGGTGGAAAAATGACGAAGTCGCACAGCGCAACACTACTACAACTACTATTAATAATTTAGTAAAATCATCATACAGGTTTGCAAGTGGTTTAGCATATACAGTCGTGCACAAAAGTTAATTTCCTCAACCAGCCACAGCATGACTCCGAAACACCTGAGGTTCGAACAGTGAGGCAGCAGAAGGAAGTGCCTTCACTGCCTTTTTGACAGGAGTGTGCATGAAGGGGACAGGGGTGGCGGGGAGAGGGGGTGGGAGTAAAGGAAGGTTTTCTGTGGGTGGTGAATGGAAGAAATGGAATGCACTGTGCAGTTTGTATGGATTCCATCACACGTGGGGATTCATTTAAATGAAATGGCTGACAAATTGGCGAAAAATGCTGCAGAAAAGATGTATATAGATATTGTTAGCAATGTAATATTAGAACAATAAAGAGGGAAATGAAAAAAAAAAGACAGTAATTGGAAAAAGCAAGAAGAGCCGTGATTGCTATATGTAGCGAGAGTTTTCAACATTATTTGTACTCGTATGTTTTACAAAACACCAATGTAACTTACGGGACTAACTTACCATCTGTTGATACTGTTATAATGAGACTAAGATTGGGTTACAAATATTACTGGCAGATAAGTGGAGGGGCGGGTCAACCTTGTCAGTTTTAGGGATGCTCATACACTACAACATTATGTACAAGTGTATTAGGATGTGAAAAAATCCAACCATACAGGAACAGTGAGATCACTACTTTAAAGAAACAAGTTTGTTGGATGGTTAATAATGGAAAGATTAAAATAATTCTTGCAATGAGTAAAAATTTTGCTCCAAGGATATGACATTTAACTTTGTATGGGATTACATCATCTGTTTTATTAATGTAGTACAGTGTTCATGCCAAAATGAACTATTTCATTTCTGTAAAAATAATTATTGTTTTCACATTTATAACTTTTTGTAAACCCCAGAAGGGGATACCAAAGGTGAGGGCAGGAGTAGTATACTACCCTGTCCTTTTGTTGTAACAGTTTTATTGTAAATAAAGTATTTCAATTTCAATTTCAGTTATACTCGCTATGGGAGTCTGAACCAGTGTAAAGAAGTTCTAAATTATTGCCTGTCGCGGTGAGAGGGATATATACACCAACTGACACTTGTGACGTGCTGTATATGAAATGTGCATTTCGTTGTAATTGAAATTGATATTTATGTCGTCTAAGGCTATTTGAAACCAACAATGGATGTTTTGTTTGTTCCGAAACAATATTGTGAGGTGGAGGGACCTTCGACTCACAACCGCCAGCTCACCAGCTCTCTGACCATCACCCCAGCCCTCCTGTCACCTCACTGCATAGCTTACACAGAGGTATATTACATGTGTCTCCTCTCATTTTCGTAATGCGATTATGATTAGAACAAAGATATCTGTGAGGTTTGCTGATTCACTGTCATTGATACTGTACCCTTCTTTGGCGTTGCCACCAGGGATTTTTTACATGAAAATTGCAGATTTTGAATGTTTAATAATGCTTGTGGAATAGTATTAAATGTACACAATTTTACACGAAATTAATTTCTTTCAGTTCTGAAGGTCGATAGGGAAAGTTAATATAAAGTCTCAGTTTTAAAATTCGGCGAAAGTTTGAAGATGGCAAACATTAGAGGTGTAACGATAATGGTTAATCGAAATTGCAAATTCTTGCTATCTTCAAACTTTCGTCGAATTTTAAAACTGAGACTTTATATTAACTTTCCCTTTCGACCTTCAGAACTGAAAGAAATTAATTTCGTATAAAATCGTGTAAATTTAGTAATATTCCGCAAGTATTATGAAATTTTATATATCTGCATTCTGTTTATCATGTAAAGTCCCCGAAGTTCTCTTGCCATGCAATTTGTTCTTTTCATTCAGTACCATCTCTGTATTACATGTCTCGGTTGAAAGATTTAATCTACACACTCTTCTCTGAAACCTCTTTTGCATCTCACAAATAAAATAATTCAGCAACCCTTGTCACTTGTTCAATCACAGTTATACCTACACCATGTCATCTATATGAATATTTACTCTATTTTTACTAAGAGCTTTTACATAAACAAAGTACTGATAAAAGTAACAACCACTGCCTTCATTCCGTACACGCCCACTTCCCCACATAAGCTTATTCTGTTTAACAGACGTTTCATCTCCATTCCATTCTGATTCACCTTCCCATCGCCATCAACCTTGTTATTCATTTTTCAGGTGTAGTATAGTGTTCTCTTTCCCTCACCCTTGTAATGTGCTCTACCCTTCTATGCTTTTTGTGCTCTCTTCCTGTTATGCCAATACTCACATCCTTCCCTTCTTTAACATTTTATCATTTCCATTATAACATTCGTTCCATCCCCCTTATTCCCTCTCACCAATATTCAACTCTTTCTCCCTGACTCTCGCCTTACACTCGACCCTCGTTTTACCAATCTTTACCTCCTTTCAGGCGGGTTTAGTTTTCCTGTTCTAATCTTTCATCCTTCTTTTTCCAACATATTTTTTTATTATTCCTGGGATCTTATGGTACCCATCCTATAAACTCTATAATTCACTACGCAGAACTGTGTTTGTGGTTGACGTCGTCACTGTGAACCACAAAGTTCAGAAGCATATTTCTTCGCGCCACAACTGTATAACAGGGATGTAATTGAGACCACTAAGTGCGAAATGAAAAAATAAGAAAAGCGAGGGCTGTGTTCACAGTCGACAAGCCCGACGGTGATCCCGACCATCGGGAACCAAAACCTCAGGGTGGCAGACGGTATTCAAGAATGTGTTTCGATCACTACATGGGTCGGGATCCCGATCCACCGGGTAGGTCTACTAACCTGCGCAACTGGGCAGGATGTCCGGTGGTTGGTATGCCGCGAGTCAGCTGTCACATGTAAACAAATAACACTTGATTTAATATATTTCAGGATGTTAATGTAATTACATTCTGGTTTACTTCATTTCTGTTACCATCCTTGAATATTGTGATCGTTTGGTTCTCAGCTGCAGTGCCACTTAAGAATTGATAAGAATTTGTCTATAGCCCCTTCCTTTGTGATGAGGATGACTGGGTTGATCTTAAGCATCATCACTCTTGGTGCTTTGTGCTTGTTATATGAATTCTACTTGGACTCTAATCATCCTTTTCAATAATTCCTCCCACAATCATTTATCCTGCCTACATGTACTAGATAATCACGCTAATAATATCCTGTGGGGTCGCGGCCTTCAAACTGATTTAACAGAGGGATGTTATAGAGTAGACGAAATGTGATTTAAAATATATAGAGTTTCTGTACATATATGTCCAAAGTTCAAATTTCGAACTTTGATTTTTGAGGATAGGTCTCCGAATAAAACAACCCTTACCTAACATAACATAGCTTACAACTCTGCCTACTTTTCATGTAAAATAATAATATTTTCATTGAAAAGTTTCCTAATGTATTAACGGGTATTTTTATTTCTATAACAGTTAGGTTAGGTTAGGTTAGGTTAGGTTAGCCAACACGGGGCGGTACCGAATATATTCACGGAAACCTAAGGCACCAAACCTAACGAGTCTCATATGTCAGGATAAATGACTTCTAACTTAACATCCCGGCTACGTAGCCTCCAGCCTGTCCGGCCAGGAATTCCCGTTAAGTAACCACTTCCTTTTTTATCGATATATTTATCTGCTTGTTCCGAGAAAAGTAAAGGGATACAGAGGTAAGCATTCCTCATTTCTCGCTCAAGCAACATCAATTGTCGTGTACACAAACATGTTAATCTGATGAGTACACAAGCCTGGTGTTATCTCTAATTATACAGCAAAATCTACTTTTTCGCCCAGGATTTTATTCATCAGCCATAACTGAGTGCAAGTATTTGGGAACACCAAAAGAATATTTCATGAAGTCTACACTACTTAAAGCTAGCCATAGGAGTATATCACTGTTGTCCAGCTCTGTGTCTTTTGGGGAAAGCTTGGGCGAGACACTGGGTTGTGAAGCAGGGCATTTCAACCGGCTTATACTTTGGTGGGGGCCCTATATAGGTTGAGAATACGAAATAGAATACATTCAATGGAATGTATCTATTTCAGTATATTGGGATGAGCCAGTTAACTTTGATTGAAGCTTTTCCCATACGACGTTACTTATTTCTCTCACTATATTGTGAGTATCCGAGGGAAGCAAATGATTCTCAGTAAGTAAATATCTGAAGAAAATATAAATAAAGATGCTAAGTAATTAATTAGTTTTGAATTATTTAATCTAAATAATTGTGAAGCCATTAATATTTAAATTTTACGAAAAAGCAAATAATATTGATTCGAAAATTAATTACTTCTAACAAGTATAATAAAACAGGATTATTATAAGAAGCCATCTCTGTGTATCAGGAACTGGTGAAGAGATGTGCCGCCATGTGGGGAGTAGTTTCATGAGGGGGAGAAAGATGAGGGATACACCATCTGGATCAGGTTACATTCATCCCTAAAATGGGTATATTATGACCCTATGGAATTTGTTATCTTTCATCGAACCCCAAGAAAGAATACCTCGAACTTCCCTGAAACTGTCGAAGAAAACCCCACGTCTGACTCTGAAGACTCATCGCGGAAGACTTCTCCAGCTCCCTCATCGCTGACCGACCCCCGAGGGACCCACCATGAATTCACCTCAAGATTCAAACAGTCAACAAACAGCAAGTAATGATGGTGGTGTTAATGTCAAGCGCAATCTTCCTTCAGCAGTCTTTTTAATACCAAAAGCCAAAAAGAAAGCTCACAAAAGTAATGCAGACAAAATGAAATTACGTTTCCTGGATGAATTGGAGAAGTTGAGAAAAAAGAATAGTGACGATGAAAATGACCCAGACCGCCTGCTTTATTAACCTTACTACCTATGATGAAGCAGCTATCGCCTGCTGACAAAATGGACATCGGGACTGAAATTCATGAAGCCTTTCGAAGTAAGCTTCCACTCGCCCCCCCCCCCTGTTGAGAATAATTACTGGTTCCAACAACAAGATATGTTGATGAAATCACCATTACCCGGTTCCCCCAATTCAATCTGGCAATATTATGTTTCAAATATATGCTAATATTATATTTCAGATAAATTCAAATTCTTACCTTAAAGCTATGATTGATTTCTTCTTAAACAAAATTGTCATATCCATAAATTTCTTGAAAAGTTTTGTTGATATTCTCAAGAAACTAAAAAAAAAAATTGTGTAAGTGGCTCAGTAGGTCCGGAAAAAATGAATAAAGGCATCAAAATCTGGCCTTTTGGTTTTGACTTCATGTACCCAGATTCGGTTCCTCCTCCCAATCCACAACAGAACATATGATTACGTGAAAGAATACGCGTCCTTGCTGCTTGACATCTGGCAACTTGCTGACAGACTTGACTCTTTCTGTGTGAACGGGAATGATTCAATTTGACTCGAGTCAAATGACTTTAATGACTCGAATCGAATCGACTAGTTTGGTGTGACTACACCCAGTCGAGATCGAGACCAGTGGTAGTCAATTCAATAAAAAAATTAATCAAGTAAAAGTAGAACTACTTGCCTAAAACAGTAATCAAATAAAAGTAAAATCATCAGCTCAAAATAAAAGTAATGTAAGTACACATTTTAAAAAGATGATTAAAAATAGAAAGAAAATCAATTTTCTGGATTAATATTATTACATTGTCACTAATACTTGAACATTAGGGTGTAAGAATTAGTCCCGCTCAACGATACATCCACTTTTATACAAATGGTATTAATAAATTGTTTATCTATCTACCAATCTATCTTTCTTTCTTTCTATCTATCTATCCATACTTATATATATATATATATATATATATATATATATATATATATATATATATATATATATATATATATATATATATATATATATATATATATATATATATATATATATATATATATATATATATATATATATATATAAATATAGCACTTTTGTCTCTTCACAATGTACGATTACAGTTATGAGGGTAGACATCTGACTACAATTTATTTTATGTATGTAAAAGTGAGAAAACTTGCTCAGTGTAATGAAATATGAGTCATATAGTCTGATGGATACAGCACACTATTAGTCTTCAGTACACAGGCGGCGTACAGTGGTGATGATGTTGAGAGCCGCCCTTACACACTCTCCGAGATGAAGTTCAATTCCACGTGTTTTATATTTATCAAACCGTATGTGAAAGGCAATTTTAATGTGTTATAAGTTTTGTTGTTTCACTTGTTATTACACATTTTGCTTGGTTTATTATTGCTTGACATTGTTATGAGCATTTTTTTGAACTACTGAAAAATAAGGAGAAGGACACAACTCTATACGTTATCAAAACCTGATAAAACACTAATTCAGTTATATCAGTTGACATAACGGAGGTAGAGAGAGACAGTTTAATGAGTACAGAACACTGAAAAGAATCCTACGAAGAATATTACATTAACAGAAAACAATGAACAGCTAACCAACTAAAGACATTACTTTCAAGGCGCATTCTTTGCTCTCACATACACCATCTCTTTGATCCCGTCGTCAAAGTTCAATTCTTAACAGGATTGCTGAGCTTGTCAGTCGCATTTGGCAAATTGTGGATCTCCGGTATGTCTTCACAGGCTCTCGCTTTGAGAGAGCTTCTTTGCCAACTGGCGATGCTAAATCATAGGTAAGAAAGATTCATAGGTTGATGGTAAGGTCTGGGCGAGGCTCTGTGAGCCCCAACCTGAAAAGCAACTCCAGCAGATTAAGGGCAACAAAGTTTTCGTCCCTTATGTCGTGGCTGTTCTCACGGGAGCTCTTTACTGTCGTGTAAGTCTATGAATTTCTATTGTCAATCCACCTGCATCTATTGCGTTGTCACACTAAACAGGAATAATAGACGATTAAGCTTTTTAAAATCCAACGTTATATATTTTTTTGGTTGCTATAACTTAATGCTAATTAATTCGTATGTAATAAAATTTGTCCTGCTCCATTTAGACGTCCTTTACAGTCATATGAGAGCCAAATTATATAGAGTTCTATCTTTCGTATTTGTTTACCTTGGTATGTGCTTAAAGTTTGTCTGTATGTGTCTGTGTGTTTGTTCGCGCATCACTCCCCTGCCATACACACGGTCTCTACATATTTGGTATTGTTGGAATCGTCTTGACCCAAAGATGGTTCTTCACTGAGTTTCATCTCAAAACTTTGAATTTTGGGGTCGTGGGACCTTTTTCCCGCCTCCAAGACTGTGGTTTTGAATTTTTCATTTTTTTTTATTATTTTTTTTTTGGGGGGGGGCTCCCTTTTACAGAGAAAGAGAGAGAGAGAGAGAGAGAGAGAGAGAGAGAGAGAGAGAGAGAGAGTCTACTGTTCATAATATTTCAGAATACAACAAAGAAAATTAAACCCATGTTTGTATTATTTCTCAGCATTATATTTACTCCAAATGCTTCAGTCTATTCTCTATTTTCTAAAATAAAGTACTCTTGGAAAATATCAAAATTTAACATTTAGTGGTTTTTTGACATCTCCAATAATGAATTTTCTTCCGGGGCAACGCCGGGTACCTCTGCTTGTACCATTATAACAACATCTGCAACCTAGAAGTAGGTTAGGTAAGGTTTTTTTTTTTTTGGGGGGCACTCCCCAACATCCTTGTGTAAGGTGAAGCGCAGAAGCGTTTACAGCGCCCAACAGGGAAGCATGCTAAGTTCATGGTTGCCTTTATGTCTCATGAGTTAAGGGCGTAGAAGCCTGAAGAGTCAAGGGCGTAGAAGCCTGAAGAGTCAATGGCTTATGTCATCAAGTTATTGGAAGCTCCAACAATTCCCTGAATACGAATTCGCAACTTTCGACTTACAACAGGTACCTACTTTACTGCTAGGTGAACAGGGACTAATGGGGACTAGGAAGTAAGACCAAACAACTTAGGTTAAATTACCTCGTTGTAACTGAACACCTCCAGGCCGTGGGTCATCCTCAAGGCGGTATATGAGAAGGCATCTTTGTAACACATTCTCACAATCCATTGATGACTTTTCTTTGCTGTGGGACAATATTTGTTAGAATTTTCTCACACACCGATGTTTAATTTTGTCACAAATATTTTGTTACCTTCTTAGACTCCAGACTGTAAACAGTATATCAGTAATCAAGTTCAGTGAATCAAATATCCAAGTATTCAGCATTATGTTAACTAAACATCAGAACCCCGCCATAATATTTTATCCCTGAACTGTAAAACCTTTCGACCGTTCCTCAGACATAGATAAAATAAGGAAAAACAGGATATGGTACATTTTTATAACTCTTTTACGTAAAAGAGATATTATGTGAAAATTTATATGCCTTGTTTATACGCAACTAAAAATATGAGTTGTTGCATTTGAACATATATACATTACACAAAAAGTATCTTTACGGAGTGGTGCGAAGAATTTCAAAATGCACATTGCGACTCATGTTGTCTCAATGAGGCTGTCAAAATCCTTTGTCCGTTGTGTCTTATTGTCTTTCACAAAATCTTGAAGATACATCATACGTATTATTTTACGATAAAATAAACGAGAACGACGTCTATATATATCTGTGCAGTAATCATCTCTGACATCAAATACAAAAAAATCAAGTTTCCAGACCCGTACACACCAGACCCACAAACAAAAGTCCCACAAGAAACTACTATAGCAATTCTTCCGAGACAATTTTATTGTGTTCATGATGTATCTCGTACACAAGTAATTATCGTTGAAACAAAAAAACAAAAACTTCAACATTAGTAGTGAACTTCTCGAACACATTTAGTTACGATACTTCATGATTGATGCTTGGTATTAAAAGTTAATAACAAATTACATAACAAAAAAATTATCTCATAAATATTTGAGTACAATTACATTATTTTCACCGCTAAACATTTTTTTGTATTCTGAACTAGGACAGAGAAAGTTAGAGGGAGAGAGAGAGAGAGAGAGAGAGAGAGAGAGAGAGAGATTAGGTATAAAATGAGGTGAGGTGGAATAACGCTTCTCACCTTAAAGAGTACAGTATAGTTGGCGCTGTCGTCCTCCCCAGACGGCACAATCCTCGTATAATAGTGAGAAAAACAAACAAGAAAACGAGTGACAGAACCAAGGAAAGTCAACAACACTATATATAACTTTATGACGTGACATGAACCTTAGTCAGTTCATACTGTGATACGTGAACCTTAGTCAGTTCATACTGTGATACGTGAACCTTAGTCAGTTCATACTGTGATACGTGAACCTTAGTCAGTTCATACTGTGATATGTGAACCTTAGTCAGTTCATACTGTTATACGTGAACCTTAGTCAGTTCATACTGTGATACGTGAACCTTAGTCAGTTCATACTGTGATACGTGAACCTTAGTCAGTTCATGCTGTGATACGTGAACCTTAGTCAGTTCATACTGTGATACCTTAGTCAGTTCATACTGTTATACGTGAACCTTAGTCAGTTCATACTGTGATACGTGAACCTTAGTCAGTTCATACTGTGATACGTGAACCTTAGTCAGTTCATACTGTGATATGTGAACCTTAGTCAGTTCATACTGTTATACGTGAACCTTAGTCAGTTCATACTGTGATACGTGAACCTTAGTCAGTTCATACTGTGATACGTGAACCTTAGTCAGTTCATACTGTGATATGTGAACCTTAGTCAGTTCATACTGTTATACGTGAACCTTAGTCAGTTCATACTGTTATACGTGAACCTTAGTCAGTTCATGCGTGAACCTTAGTCAGTTCATACTGTGATACGTGAACCTTAGTCAGTTCATACTGTTATACGTGAACCTTAGTCAGTTCATACTGTGTGAATAGTCAGTTCATGTGATACGTAACCTTAGTCAGTTCATGCTGTGATATGAACCTTAGTCAGTTCATACTGTGATATGTGAACCTTAGTCGTTCATGCTGTGATACGTGAATAGTCAGTTCATGCTGTGATACGTAGACCTTAGTCAGTTCATACTGTGATACGTGAACCTTAGTCAGTTCATACTGTGATATGTGAACCTTAGTCAGTTCATACTGTGATACGTGAACCTTAGTCAGTTCATACTGTTATACGTGAACCTTAGTCAGTTCATACTGTGATACGTGAATTTTAGTCAGTTCATACTGTGATATGTGAACCTTAGTCAGTTCATACTGTTATACGTGAACCTTAGTCAGTTCATACTGTTATACGTGAACCTTAGTCAGTTCATACTGTGATACGTGAACCTTAGTCAGTTCATACTGTGATACGTGAACCTTAGTCAGTTCATACTGTTATACGTGAACCTTAGTCAGTTCATACTGTTATACGTGAACCTTAGTCAGTTCATACTGTTATACGTGAACCTTAGTCAGTTCATACTGTTATACGTGAACCTTAGTCAGTTCATACTGTTATAAGTGAACCTTAGTCAGTTGATTCATGCTGTGATATGTGAACCTTAGTCAGTTCATACTGTTATACGTGAACTGTAGTCAGTTCATGCTGTTATACGTGAACTGGTCAGTTCATGCTGTGATACGTGAACCTTAGTCAGTTCATGCTGTGATACGTGAACCTTAGTCAGTTCATACTGTTATACGTAGACAGCAGTCAGTTCATACTGTTATACGTGAACCTTAGTCAGTTCATACTGTGATACGTGAACCTTAGTCAGTTCATACTGTGATACGTGAACCTTAGTCAGTTCATACTGTTATACGTGAACCTTAGTCAGTTCATACTGTTATACGTGAACCTTAGTCAGTTCATACTGTTATACGTGAACCTTAGTCAGTTCATACTGTTATACATGAACCTTAGTCAGTTCATAATGTGATAAGTGAACCTTTGTCAGTTCGTACTGTGATAAGTGAACCTTTGTCAGTTCATACTGTGTTACGTGAGCCTTTGTCAGTTCATACTGTGATACGTGAACCTTTTTTCAGTTCATACTGTGATAAGTGAACCTTTATCAGACAATACTGTGACACGTGAAACTTTGTCAGACAATACTGTGACACGTGAACCTTTGTCAGACAATACTGTGATACATGAACCTCTGTCAAACAATACTGTGACACTTGAACCTTTGTCAGACAATACTACAACACATAAGCCTTTGTCAGACATCATATTAGAACTTGGTGGTCAGCTGTTGAAAATAAATAGCTGAAGTTCTTGTCATATATATATATATATATATATATATATATATATATATATATATATATATATATATATATATATATATATATATATATATATATATATATATTCACTCTGTGACATTAATTTTTATTTATAATTGTTTTATTCTAATCATTAGTTTATTTTTCGATTCCTTTATCTCAGTTGAATTTTCTTTTGTCGTGACAATTTATTTTCTAAGATTTTTTTGTAAATTATAATTTCAATTGTTCTTTCATTTCCATTGTATAATCCAATATTTAGATAAATCTTATATCAGTTATTCATTTGAATGTTGTTCTGTAACAAATGTTTGTTTATATTGTACCGGCGTTATTTTTTTTTTCATTTGAGGAATTTTATTTGTCTGTTCTCGTATACCGCAGGTTTATCTTTCGGGGTCGGGGCGAGGTACAGCATATTGTTTTTGCCATACACTATTTTTTGATTCGTCGTCGTCGTAGAATTCAGCTTCATTTCTTTATTCAAATATGTTGAGTCCTCTACGACGAGCACCTTGGCCCACTACTGTATACTTGCAGTAAGTCTACTTCCTAGTCTATTTATTATTAATTGGCATTTAGTTCCGGTTTTAGGAAGTCTCAGGAAACTTATAATGAACGTAAGTCTCAATTTTTACTGTTTTGCTTTAAACCTTCAGAAAATCGGAGGAAATTTTTCATAGAAATTTTTTTTACCAACTATTACTGGATAAGGACAATAGTTTGTAATTTAATCTTTTACTATATTTCTAGGGATGAAAGTTTGAAAACAATTAGCTGAAAATTGGCTTTTGCATTTTTTAAAAAGATTTTTATAAAACAGCAAAAAAATATAGAGTAACCTTTCAATATTCCCAAAGACTTGAATTTTGATTCCAACAATTGCACATGGAACAAAGGTCAAAAATTTTGGAAAACTGTAGTTTTAATCTCCAAATCCCACATACCTTTATATATATATATATATATATATATATATATATATATATATATATATATATATATATTTATATATATAGGCTATATATATATATATAAATATATATATATATATATGTGTGTGTGTGTGTGTGTAAAAGTTCAGGAGTGAATGTTATCCAGGTTTACGAGGAGTCAAGGACAGAAGGAATAACTGACTGGAGTTGCTGCCATTAAAATTAATAAGAAACAACATCGATATATTTCAAGATCCCACCTGAGTGAAGCACACACATCTTATACTAAGTTACTGTACAAACAAGCCAAAGTAGAGTAAAAAGTGAGGTGGAACTTTCCCATTGTTTTACTGCAATGTAAAATTCCAAAATTGTGCAAGTTCTAACACTGGGTACGATTAAATGTGCATTATTAATGCCGATAGATTTTTATGTATAATTGTACATGTCTCTCTGCTGCCGGAAAATTCGTAAATTCACTGATTATGTGCAATAAAACGCCCTAAACTTCTACTGTTGTTCATATGAAGTTAAATACCTTTTCACCTCTGTTAACAGCAAATGAAACTTTTTCTACAAACTTTATTACGGCGTAATTTTAGAACGTGATCTCCCCTAGTACTGTACTTAGTAACAGCTTAGTACTGCACATAATTATTACAACTCATTCAGATCCAGTACTCCAATCTGACTCATCTCTGATTCTGCATCACACATCAAAATGAGTCCTAGGAAGTATCTGGTAACACTACACGCCTGCTATAAAGTGTAAGGTAAGGCGTGGCTCAAAGGTTAGTTGCTGAACACGGTGCAATCACGAGTAACGAGGGAACTTGTCCTCGATTGCTTTCAAGTGTTAAAGATCTTTTGAATAGACGAAGCCAAGATATATTTTCAGACTTTATATTTGAATACTTGCGAAGTTTCTTACGTGGATGTGTGTAAAAAGGATTCATTGCGTGTGTCAAACGACGAATTTGTGAGACCTGAAAAGTCTGTTACTTGTTCGACTGAACTTAATATACAGTATATATATATATATATGTATATATATATATATATATATATATATATATATATATATATATATATATATATATATATATATATATATATATATATATATATATATATATATATATATATGCTGATAACCACAAGGAAACAAGAAAACACGAAGTTCCCAAGCGCTTTCGTGTTCACATCTTCAGGGGTGAGTACAGGCTAAGGAGAAATGATTGACAAGGCTAATATAATAAAGGAGAGCGAGATCAAGTCCCTAGGGGACAGCAGGTGTCTACAATGTTCAGGTCATAAGGCAGTGACCCTTACTAATCTTCTTAATTAAAAAAAATTGACCATGCCATCTCTAAGCACAGCAGCTGTCCGTAGTCAGGTCATTGGGTACGATGACCCAACCTTCTCACCTGGTTATAAATCTTCTTAATTACGAAATTATCCAGTTTATACATACCATTACTCCAATTCATGTTGACAGATTCGGTATGTTTAATGAGACTGGATTCTATAATGTTCCTACTGACAATTGAATTACAAGGTAATATTGAGGAGGCATTATCCCAGTCAATGCAATGCTTATTATCTCTCATATGAATGGACAGAGCATTGCATTCCTGGCCTGTCCTAACACTATATTTATGCTGTTTAAGTCTAGTTATAAGATTTTTACCCGTCTGGCCTAAGTAGATCATATTACATTCCTTGCAAGGAACCTTGTAAATGCAGCCGCCTGCATTTTTGGGGGAGTTCTTAATTAACATTTGTTTTACAGTGCATGAGTTTTTAAATGTCACGTTAACGTTCCAGGTTTTCAGTTGTATATAATTTGAGAGAATTTTTTGTTAAATGGGAATACTAAGATATTCTTATTGTCATGGGTTGGCTTAGGATCAATTCTATAAAAAGATTTCTTAGTAATGTTAAGGCATTTTCTATAAAAGACCTAGGGTACTTAAGGTTTAAGCCAATATTATAGATATATTTATTACATTCCTCATCAATGAATTCCGGACTGCATATTCTTAGAGCACGTAAAAACATTGATGAAAATACTGACTGTTTGACTCTATTATGGTGGGCAGAATAATAATGAATGTATGACCGGAACATTGTGGACACCAGCTATCCCCTTGGGCCTAGGGACTTAATCTCACTCTCCTCTACTGTATATATTAGCCTTGTCAAGCATTTCTCCTTAGTCTGTACTCTCACCTGAAGATGTGAATTACACGAAAGAGCTGAGGAACTTCGTGTTTTCTTGTTTCCTTTTGGTTATCAGCATATACTTGGATCACGTTCACCTCCAGTGATTTACTGGCATATATATATATATATATATATATATATATATATATATATATATATATATATATATATATATATATATATATATATATATATATATATATATATATATATATATATATATATATATATATATTACGTTTTTTTTTTGCGAAATCGGTTATTTTGCAAAATTCACGGCATGCTTATTGGTAATTTTGCGAAATAACTTACAAACAGACAACCTAAACTTATCTAACCTTATGGTTAGGTTAAGTGAGAGGTTAGGTCAGGTTAGGTTAGGTTAAGATAGGTTAGGTTAGGCTACGTTACGTTACGTTACGTTACGTTACGTTAGGTTATGTCATAGCCTGTTAACTATAGGTTCTGTCGAAGTTAACTAGGCTGGTACATTTATATTATATTGGGTTAGAGTAGCAAAACCCAATTGTCTGTTTCTTCCTTCATTAAAGAACTATCGTTTATACAATTCCTGAGTGTATATCAACCGTAGCTTTCACTATTTATGAGTGTGAAGAGAAAGGACGGCGGCTATGTAAGTAGACCGTTTAATCACGTTCTTTCGATGTGAGATTATGAGTGGGACTTCTATGAGTAGTGACCCATCGAGGGAGAACGGAATAGGCACGTCGTCCTCCCTCGAGGGAAGATGGAACCATCCACGATGGCTCTCAAATAACGTCTTCCTCTAGTGAAGGATATCAAACTACTGCTCGCTTTAGGTGGCCAGGGAACCGGCTACTTAATGCCTTAACTCAGCATAATATGACGCAGCTTCCCGTGGGCACACCCTATCACGTGCACTGAACATGTCACCTCATAGCTAATGGAAAGTTACAGGGGATGAATCAGTATATAAATCAAATGTAATTAACCCATTTATATAATTATTCTGTTTATGAAACAGGGGACATTACAGTTAGGTTAGGATGGCTCATGTAGATTGATACACAGTTAAGTGGTCCTGTTCAGTGCTTTTTTTTAACTTTGATTTGCCTGTTTATAAGTTATTTAGCAAAATTACCAATATGCATGCCGGGAATTTTGCAAAATAACCGATTTCGCCAAAAAAACGTAACATATATGTATATATATATATATATATATATATATATATATATATATATATATATATATATATATATATATATATATATATATATATATATATATATATATATATATATATATATATATCTTGATAAAATCACTAAATAGGGAAAACTGCCGCTTAAACTTTAACCAAGTGAAGTTTTTGCCGAATAGGGATAACGTTTTGTTTTTATTGCTCTATATCAATGGAAATTAATTCATGTATGGCCAAATTTGTTCTGTTTCATGTAAGGTATGGATTACCATCATAATATAGCAAAATTATACCTTAAATTGCTTAGGTTAGGTTAAGATATGTTAGGTCTTGTAAGAAAATTTTCATTAATATGTATTTTTACGAGCATGACCAGCTCTAAGGCCACCTAAGAGCGAATTTGTTTAAGCTGTAGAAGCTGTGCCCAACAAAACAACCACACCTGTGTTAAACGAGCTGTCTGACCCAGTGTTAGGGAATAATCCATGAAGACCAGACAACTCGCCAACTGCACTGGCTAGATATTGCCCTGGAACACGATCTGTAAATCGACTAACATCCGGGTTCCCAATTTTTGCTGGATATATAAAGGCAAATGGAGTCAAGAAACTTCTCCATAGTTTCACCCTGCCCGAGGATCGAATCCGGGTCCACTCGCGTGCGAGGGGAGCATGTTGACCATTTTACCAGAACTAAGACACTAAGAAATTCAGGAAACTCGAAAATTAAAATAAAGAAACATATAATGGCCATAATAAATTATTGTCACAGAGCACCTTGTAATGAAGGTACTACTCGGACACTGCATGTTTACTCTAATGAAAAATACTTTACATTAATCCCACTAATTAGTGTTACTTGCAGATCATTGCCCGTGTGCTCGGCTTTAATGGAAACCCCTGGAAAAATCCTGAATCCCCGAGCAGTAAAAGAGTTACTTTATCGCGGGGAGTAAAATTATTCTTAAATTGTATCGACATAAGTTGAAGCTTCTCTTCCACAAGCTCTTATACTGAGATAAAAAGATTACATGTTTATGGATCAAGATAAATAGGCAGATGTTTGCTGATCAAAAATAATTAGTAGTGTGCTTGATCACGAGAACAATTAGAAATAGACGGAAGAACCGAACAAATGTACAAAAGACAAAAAAAATCAGTACATATAATATTAAGTGAGAAGACGGGCAGACCAACAACATACACTCGGTAAATGTTATCAAGCGACATTTGGTTAAGCACATAAATAAAATCATAAGATAAATGACTATACGTAATATGGAATCCAGTATTAGTGTGTCAGTACAGTATAAAAGTATTACAAAATTCTTAATTGAATCATACATTTTTTACACAGCATGATGAACCGAGAACGATCTGGATGAGCTTATAATGCAGTGCCGTCACCTGGGTATCTTTAAATCAGCTTATTTTTAATTATTTATTTATTTATTTATTTATTTATCTATTTATATTATGAATCAATTTATTAATTTATTTCTTACAAACTTGGTGACTTTAGACAGTGATTCAGGATAGTAGAGACTTAATGAATTTCTTAATAAATTGTGATTCAGTAAGACATGGTTCATACTGGAAGGTGCTTGGTGCCCCCCGACCCTGGTGGCGGGAGAGAAGCCTTAGTGTTCTCTTGGTGTATGTGTGTGTGTGTGTGTGTGTGTGTGTGTATGTGTGTGTGTGTGTGTGTGTGTGTTAAGAGTTTGTTGTGTAGTTATGTGTGTATATGGGTGACTGCATGTATGTTGTTAAAAAAAATGCACATACAGACCAAATCACTACCTCGACCAAGCCTACGGCACCTATTATCGGATTATTACACATATCTAGATACACACACACACACACAGGCATCCCCTCCCGCGAAAACACCCGTACACGCACGCTTATGACTGGAGTCTGCCATCGGGTCTATCAGTCACGTTAATCTATCTCCGGGTCACGCTCAACTCTCTTTACCGTCTCAAGGACCTCCTCCTATGGCGCTAAAGGAAGGCTCGCTGTGATGTGAGTGTATGTGCCTTTTCTGCCTTATGGAACAAAGGCGTGTGTGGTATATTAGATCTTCTCTATCACCGGGTGTCAAGGGCAGATTTTTGGCTGTATGCCGCCAAATTAAGGCAGCTTACAATTGGGTGCGTTTGTTTGTGTTTATCATCAAATTTACGTAAGTCAAAATAAGATATGCATGTCCATCAATAGAGCAAGGTAGATGAGGGTACATGAGGTTAGGTTAGGTTAGGTTAGGTTAGATAGGTCACAGTAATGTAGGTTCAATGGTGTTCATCATCAGCTCAAGATCCTCAAGGTGGGTTTCAGTAAGGTAGGTTTAGCATTGAAAAAATTACCAATGCTGTGACGAAACTATATTGTTTCTCACTATTGATTTAATTTTATTTTAATTTTTGTATTTCTTTATGGTTTATTATTATTATTATTATTATTATTATCATTATTATTATTATTATTATTATTATTATTATTATTATTATTATTACAGTGTTGTTATTGTAATTATTAACATTATTATTCAATTATTTAATTTATAATTTTTGTATTTTTATTATAAATTTTATTTATTGTGAATTATTATTATTATTATTATTATTATTATTATTATTATTATTATTATTATTATTATTATTATTATTATTATTATTATTATTATTATTATTATTATTTTATTTTATTTTATTTTATTTTATTTATTATTATTATTATTATTATTATTATTACATTTTTGACCCCCAGGCCCCGATGTGGGTCAGTGACCTGTGCCCGGGTGGGCTAATCCCCGTAAAAAAAAAGAAAAAAAAGAAAAACAGTAGCAGACGATTTTGGGTAAGTTATCACCGTACACTAAACTCTGTAGCTGGGTCACTGACGCACAGTTGCTTGATATCGGTTAGAAGTCATCGCCGGACACGTAACCAGACCACCTAGTGTGCTCACTGCATCTCATACACTTCCTTCCTATGCCTCATCTGCTCACTGTTCTCACACACTCATCCTATAGCTAAAACCCACATCTGGCCACCACGTCTCATTCTCTTATCGAGTACCTAATGGACCTGTCGCTGATGCTTCAAAATACAACCCTCATCTCTCTCTCCTCCCTATCCCCCTTTCCTTCTCTTCCTACTGCTAACAGTCGCGATCTGACCACGTAGGCGGACAAACGTGTGCCCAGTGCTCCGCTGTCACACAAAGGCCGCCTCAGTCTCCCTATATGCTGAAGTTGAAGATGCTTGTCACTTTAATCCACTTATACTCAGTATACGTCGACACTACTGAGGGAAGACCCCACAAGCAGCTGTCATAGTTAAATGGAAGGGGAGGGAGTGCCCAACCACTGTTGATGCTCACCCAGTCCTCCCTCCACTGTACGCTGAACCCTATCACCCCGGGCCTGCTTTTTGTGTCATCTGCTCCCATTGGGGTCACACCTTCACCGCCTGCTGCTGACGTGATCGTCCCAGATGTCGCTTCTGTTCACGTAACCATCACTCCTCCGTCTGTGCCAAAAAATCAAAGACCACCTCCATGGGGGTGGTGTGGGCTATGTTGTTGATCCCAGGTGGTGTAATTGTGGTGGCTGGCACAATGCTGACTGACGACAATGCCCCAAACGTCCGTCTGTCCCAGGAGAAAAGTCTCTCCGAAGGATGCGTCCATCTCAACCTCTCCCCAGTCTACCGAGCCTTCTTCAACAACACTTGCCCCTGCCTGGCCTCACCTGGCGCAACACAGCAGTCCCGGCCGTCTATTCACTCAACTACAACTTGGCCTCCTCCCCTGTCTCTACTCAGACGCTGTCAGACCTTGTGCCCCCATCGGTGCTCCCCCCACAACCCCCCTCCGGTGACACGACACAGATCATATCCCTCTTACACGAATTTACCAACCATATTGAAACTCTTTGATACACTCTGTACCGCCATCTCCAACCTACACAGACTACCCCTACCTCCAGCTGCTACCCAGTCACCCCCTCTTCTGGTCTGATACAACCTGGTAGCCCCTCTGTGTGCCCCTTATGCTCACGGCCTACTCCACCATCGCCTGTCACCACTGCCGGCCACCCACCGCGTGCTCATTGACCCAAGGACACCGAGGTCCTCCCCCGCCGGTGTGCCGGCACCAGGGGCCCACCCACTCCAGTTCTCCACATCAATTGACCACCATGCGGACATGCTAGTGGACTAAGTATCTACGCCAAGAAGGACGTCCCCTACCAACCTCTCGACGTCCCCCTTGAAGCCGACACCACCGACGTACACGCCATAACAATCACACTAAAAGGTATGTCCCTCAATACTGTCAATGCCTATGGCTATGGCCTGGCACTTGACATTATTAGGGACCTGACACACTTTGCCATAAACCGATAAATTGTACGGGGATATTTCGCCCACACACTCATCATTCTGTCATTTTATGTAACTTGCTGACAAAACCCATGACCCTTCAGGTTTTTACGCCCTAATGCATGATCATAAAAGGCAAGCATGAACTCTGCTTGCTTCCCAGATAGGCACTGTAAACGCTTCTGCGCTTCACCTTGCACAGGATGTAAGAGGGTGCCCAATAAACAAGCCCCCTCCGGGGAAATCTAATCTGACTCTGACCTATATGCACTGTTAATGAATATGATGTAGTTGATGTACTCTTTGTGAACGAACCTCTGTCCTGCGTGGCAGTGAACATGTCATGACCTGATTGAATTACTCGGAATAGGCAAACTGTGCTCCAGGATTTGTCAATAAATTTGCTAAACTAAAAAAAAAAACCTACTGTACTGCTAAAAAAACATAAGATGCGGTAAAAATAATAATAAGAGTGCTAACAACACTTGCCTCACAGCGGCCGCCTGCTGCTCCAGGGTTCGGTGGTTTGATGCCTGGGCAGTACCCGCCATGCTGCCTCCTTGTGTACTGAAGGTTAAATATACTGTACAGTGTGCTGCATCCACACTGTCCAAAACAAACAGTTTTGGACACTTTCACTCACTATAACAAGCGATAAATAATAGAATTAATAATGAACGAAAGTTTGCTTCCCACATATTTCAGTATAGCAATAAGTTGAATGGTTACAAACTAACAATACTTAGGTAAGAGTAAAAAAAATCAAATTTATCCATACAATTAATGTATACATAGCTTACACTTAGTCATACAACAGGGCACGAAAATATTTGAAATACTTAATAAAGTAAATAATTGTATATATACCCTGTATATATCCTGAGTCGTTAGTCACAGAGGATATTACTAACAAACAATTAATGAGGAAAAGTGCATTTGTATATTGTTGCTGTTGATACAATGATAATAACTAATTAACCATTCATTTATGAAGGAATTTAAATAATCCTCACATTTAGGAAATACATTAATAATACACTACATAACTCTGGCGGGTAAACGGTTAGACTAAATTATATATAACATATAAAGGCAAATTTTACAACTTTATTATGAGGAGTACCATGACAGACACAACCAACCCGTCAAGAATTCCATTGAGGAGTCATATAATCTTGAGCTCCGAGTTTAGGTTCTTTACTTGAGAAGATATCAATAGTTTTAATTCATGTAACTTCTGTTAAATATTTCATAATTGATTCTCTTAAATTGGGATCATATATTAAAGTGCTGGCGGATTTCTGAAAATACAGGTTTGGCCAGCAGACGAAATGTTCTAAAAGGCTTCATAACGACATAATGAGGATATATATATATATATATATATATATATATATATATATATATATATATATATATATATATATATATATATATATATATATATATATATATATATATATATATATATATATATATATATATATATATATATATATATATATATATATATATATATATATATATATATATATATATATATATATATATATATATATATATATATATATATATATATATATATATATATATATATATATATATATATATATATATATATATATATATATAATGATTTTCCAGATGGAAGATACTGGACAACAGAAGGTTATGTGCTGCTGATAAGTAGATTCCATAGTTACTAAGTTGCTCAAGTTTTGTTGTGTATAATGATGTAAAAGTACAACAAATACACCAGAGTCATCTTATAAAACAGATATACCTACAGGTATTTGCCTTTTAGAGAACTTTTCTGTTAATAATAACACACCTCTCAACTTACTGTAGGGTTTTTACTTCCAGTTATGACAAGATTAATCAACTGTATTTTATTGACAGAAAGTGATGATGCAACCTTCTGTAGTGGCGGCTGTGTTGACACACCCTGCTAGCCTCTGTAGTTCTGTCAGACCTACAGTAGTTACAGACTTGGCGCTCATAGTCCTGTATTTATCAAAGACAATATAGAATTTACGTGTGACCAATTTGTCTTCAATATAAGTTCTAAAATTTGCAAAAAGTCAGATACAACACCACCGTCTCGCTACTGAACAACATAAGGATTGCCGAACCATCGGTATCAATATTATTACGGATATCTTATATATTGTTTTCAGTCACTGGAAATGAAGTTCGTTATCCTGGTTCGTAATTCCAAAAAGTTTGTTACAGTTGTGCTATACACGATGTACTAATGTAATTATTAACTTTGTTACTCGGTTAACGACTTCAGTTATTTTAGCGGAGTAAAATAATCATAACTTCTTTGACATACCCTCGTGTACCCCACAGCTGTAACAAACATCACGTATCACCCACGAGGATATCGGACGCCATCGTCAGTGCGTCTGTGGACTTGTTGGGCGAAAATTGATTGAAATCGAATATCAGTTAGACGGTGTGAGAGCCACTAATGCTGCACAACTGGGAGTTTACTGGGATGTCAAGAAAAATGTTTTGAGATGGGCCACAAGATGGTGGAAACTGCTCACTAGTACGTCTGTTAGTCTTTTATTTACATTCAAAACAGGAAAGATAATTCAGGGATACCATACATACAGCTGTCACGAGTCATACGTGGAAACACACGAGTGTCACAATGTGTAAATTTTCAGAAATTTATTTTTATGAAAACGACAGGTGATAATTCTGTAGATTTATGTGTAAGAAGCTCAGAAATGCCTTTAATTTCAAGATTGTTTATCATTTAGCTACATCTATTTGGCTTTGAAGTTTTCGCATTGATGTACTGCAGTATGTGTTTGGGTAGAGAGATCATTTCTGCAGCATTTGTACGTTTGTCAAGCAACAGAGATCGCTCTAATCTTTCATAATTGTATGTGTGCATATTGTGCAAGTTTGCACAATACACAGTCACTCGTTTGCACCTAGTGTGATTGCTTTATCGATACAGTATGGATGTTAAAGTATGGTGTGTATTGGTCTGTTACTCATATTTTTACCGAAGAAAAGAACTCATGCATGTTTTCTGACAGTGTTAATATTTGTTTCAGATGTAACTATGTCGTCTCCCAGTACAAGGAGTAACTCCAGCTGCCATCACAGTAACCTGGTGGGACCAGGTAGACAGCTGCTGGTGTCACAGCTGACCACTGTCAGGGACCTGCTGAGGCTGGGCTTGCTGAAGAGGAAAGACAGTGATGCAGACAGAAGGAACTACAAAGTCAAGGACTTAGTGAATGACATCTATACTGATGTGCTAGCACAGTGGCAGATGGCCAATGCACAGTTTAATCTACCTGTGGTTGTTAGTGAGAGGAGTATCAAGAGGAGAATGGACAACTTGTGGGCCAGGGCTATGGAGGTGTCTTTGGGCAAGGGGAAGCTGGAGGTGAAGCAAACTATCATTCAGGGCTTAGACCGATTGTTTGACATTCTTTCCTGTAAGTGCCAGATCAGGGGCTGTGCTGAGGTGGGTTGCAGCCCAGATTGTGCCAGAGAGGCTCACATAGACTATAGCTGCAGCAGGGAGATGAAGATTCCAGTAAAGGAGCTGCTTTACATAAAGGGACAAAGGGAGAAGGTAGGAAGTTGGGACCACATCAGATAGAACCTGTAGACATTCCTGAGCATAGGAGTCAGGTGGCGACCACACAGAGACAGAGGAGAGAAGGAAGAGAAAGCTGGAGGAGTCTGTGAGGAGGGAGGAGGAGGCAATGAGGGCTTCTCTGTTGGAGGAAGCTGGAGACATAATGGAGGGTGGGAGGAATGATGGCGAGGAGTTAACTGTCCCAGAGCCTCAACCTGGTCCTGCATATAAGAAGATGAAATACAACACAGGGAACATCAAGAACATTACTTTTGGCCAGCATATGACACCACACTGGCCTGAGAGAGGCAGCAGAGATTGCTACAGCTGCCCTGGATTGATGCTGGCATCATCACAGAGGATGACACTCACCTGGTGATAGATCACAACAAGTTGAGGAGGGCACAATCGAAGGTGATGACTGAACTGGACAAGGAGTTTGAGAGAGAGGTAAGGGAGACTGGGATCAGCTGCATCTTTTTGATGGCAGACGTGATGACACTAAAGTAATGATGGAGGCAGAGAGCAGTAACAGACTGTTCCCTGGCATGATCAAGGAGGAGCATTACTCTGTATTCAGTGATCCAGGAGGGAGATACCTGTGGCATTTTGTTCCTGAGGAGGCGACAGAGGAGAGAACGCATGCAGGTGGATTGCAGACAATCTGGTGGACTGGCTGAGGGAGAGAGGAGCTGACCAGTCCCTCCAGGCAATAGGAGGGGACTCCAGTAATGTAAACACTGTGTGGGAGGGAGGAGTAATGCACTATGTGGAAGTCAAGCTGGGCAGGAGGCTAGTCTGGCTAGTGTGTGACCTCCATACTGGGGAGTTGAGCCTGAGACACCTCATCATCAGCTTGGATGGCCCCATACTCAGCAGCAACAGGTGGAGTGGCAAGATTGGCGAGATGCTGGACACTGCTACAGAGCTGGAGATAGATCCCAAGTTTTCCAAGATCCGTGTGGGGCCTCCTCTGACCCAGCTGAGTGAAGAGGTTGTGAGGGACCTCTCTACAGACCAGTCCTATGGTTACAGTATTGCCCAGGCCATCAGGACTGGAGAGCTGCCCCACAACTTGACCCTGCTGGAAATTAGACCAGTCTGTCATAGCAGGTGGCTGACAACTGCACTGAGGATGTGCAGACTGTGGATGTCTAAGCATGGATTGAAGGGGAAGTACAAGAAGAATCTTAAGCTAATAGTGGAGTTCATAGTGAGGGTGTACTTGCCTAACTGGTACAACATCAAAGTCAACCACAGCTGGGTGGAGGGGCCCAGGCACATTTTGTACCAGCTGGAGCTGCTGAGAAGTCAGAAGAAGAAGGTGCTGGACACAGTGATGCCCAATGTGAGGAGGTCAACCTGGTATGCACACCCAGAGGCAGTGTTGCAGGCCATACTGTGCAGTGAGGTGGAGGATGAGAAGAGAGAGGCAGTGGACAGGATACTGGAGTTGAGGGAGGAGGGAGATGAGGAGACACAGATTGGTGACAACTCTGTCAGGCTCAGGAGAACACCTGACATAAACCCAGATGCCACCAAGCTTACAGAGCTGATAGATTGGACCACTGGGGTCACTGAACCTCCATTCATCTGTTCCCTCACCACAGCTCAATTCAAGCAGTTTGTGCACAGGCCTATGGAGGTGCCAGATTGGCCTTCACATACTCAGAGTGTGGAGAGGTGTGCCAAACTGGTCACAGAGGCAGCTGCCCATGTCTACAGTCACGAGAAAAGGGATGGGATGATCAAGTCCCAATTGGTGAGCAGACTTCTGATGTCTAGGAACAGGAGCAAGCAGGACCTGGCCTCTCTCACCAAGTTCACGAGGTGAAGAGTATAGTATGTGAGCATATGTATGTGTGTGTGTGTGTGTGCGTGTCTGTACATAGTGTTTGCATTGTGTGGCCGCTTTTGTATATCGCGTTTGCAACAGTGGAGTCAGTCGTTGTAATACAGAGGCTCCGTGTGTGGTTTGTGTTCTTGCTCGCGATCATTACTACAAGGAGGAAAGTAAAAAACCTCGATACCTATTGTCAAACATTACTTAATAAAACTGCAAATACGATTTTCCAGTGTCTCATTACAGTACAATGGTGATAGATAGCAACAGGAAATTTGAGCATTTTGGGCCTAAAACCCAAAATTAAAATTTTTAATTGATGTAGGTAAGACACCTCCAATCTGAAAATCAAGGTTATTTCTGAAATCTACACATAGAAATGCATTATTTGAGGACCCGCCGTCAGACAAATTCCTAAAGTTGCACACGTCACCACTAACTTTATCCTTTCCTGTTTTTGTTATGGTTTTTGATGTTTCTCCATGTTCTGTGTTTTACTCCACTGTCCTTAGAGTGTCTAACTCAGGAACACTTGAATATATTTTAGTGTACTCTGCATCCTCAAATTGATTAAGGGAATGTTGAAACTTCTCAACCTCCCCTACAACCACTGTACGCGTTTGATAACAACTTTATGGCATCATCCTCACTTTTTCTTCTTTCTTATCGTGTGGTAATACATCTTTGCAGTGTTGTACCAGAATACTTGGGTCCTCATTTGATCTCATTGCAGTGTATCTTAACATAATTTTTACTTTGACTTCCTCACTAATAATTTTATTATATACGCCTGGTATATAAAAACTTCATGCGCAGTTATGGCATGAATTTATAAGAAGTAAACTTAGAAAATAAACGGAAGGTAGAATCAATGTTTAGAAAACACTTGATACCATAACATTAATATGCTCTTGCCAGTCCATATATAACAATAATATAAATATCTGCAGAGTTTCATGGTTGTTAGTGATTAATCTTCCTGTCAGTTACAGCACTAGAAGTTTTGTTCAAACCAAATACGTAATTTGTTGCGTGTTTTGTCGAATCTTGTATATGTAATCAACTTATGTTAGCCTCGACTAGTACCGCTGTACAGTATATCGTTCTTTCTCTCACGTTGTCCATTTTCTAAATCGATATAAATTTCATGAACTATAAATAAGTTTTATTTTCTACCGCTAAAGGACAACGTTTGTGTGAATTCAATTATAGCCCGGCATTCGTCGCCGTCGATCTTAAATGTCATCATTCAAGTACGGTGTTGAGATTCGAATTGGATCCGATATCTAGATCCAAATAGCACTTCGGATTCCTATCGGAATCTGAAATCGGATTGTAAACAATTCTACTCGAAATTCGCCGGCGTGGTGGTCGGTCCCGAGCAGGAGAGTTTTCGTTTTGGACGCTTGCTTCGTAAACCCCAACTCTATTTTCAGTATGTAATCCTCTCAGACTTACCTGGTTTGTAATATATCACTTGTGTCAGCCAGATGGATCCTAGAGCTGTCAAACTGAATCTCAACAATTATCGCTTTCACACACACACACACACAATATATATATATATATATATATATATATATATATATATATATATATATATATATATATATATATATATATATATATATATATATATATATATGAAAGAAACTACTCGAAAAGTTTTAGAGAGAATATGAGTATTAAAAATGTTTGGTAATCGGTGGGTATTGGTGTAAGACATTTAGTTAGCAAGGGTGTGAGCGCCAATCTCTCGAAGACAGAGGAAAGTTTTAAACTTACCAGGGTAATGCAGTGACCTTGGGAGTCAGCAACACATTAATTTTCATTAAGTGTACTGTACAGGAAAATGCCAACTGGAGTTGAACCATCGTACGATCTTGGTGTAGTACAGTAGTAGTTATTTAATATGTTTAGGTGTGAAGGCGAGAGGCAGTGAAACATGCAGGGGCAAAATTCTACTTTGTTAGTTATCAAAAGCTGAGCTCAAAATCTCAGCTTTAGCCTGTAAAGATGACGTAGCTGAACCATCAGAGTAGAGAAGAGGTGAAATGGACGAATCTAAACCAAAAATAGTATAATTATGGGATATCCACCATTGATGAGGCTGAAATACATATGAAGGGTGTCCTTGAAACGGAAACTGAATCCACGTTCAAACAAACTATAAGTGATCTGCGACTTGGCCTTTTATTTGTCTTAGGTACAAATAAAATTAAATGGTGCAAGCAGCTCCTATTGTCATGAAATGGGTGTGCTTTGAGGTTTAATTACACCAGTTCATTATACAATGACCGTTTTGAGCTTCACACACTGTACCTCAGCTAGCGTCGCTTCTTGGTGACGTCCCGGTGTATCTGAGGTATATTGATCCAAGGCTGTAAGGTGGCTCCGTCTCGCACTGGATCGGATGGCTGGTATCGCGTTATTATGCTGACGCTTCACTGGTAACGAGTTATGCACAGACGAGGCGCAACTGACACTTGTTGAACAGTCTTCCCTCTTGGTGGTATCTCTGCTACACTGTCCTCAAAGGCGTCATCCCTGTTATGCTAGTATAGGTTCGTGTGGCTCGTGTACTCAACCGAAGATCCATGTCTCCAACACTTGTCCTCTGGAATTCAAACTTTGTGGATTGGACCACTTAGTTTGAACCATCTCTCTTGTGGATAGCTGGCTCGCGAACTCATATGAGTTTGGTGACAAAGCCACTGAAGTCAGGTGAAATGAGGTGAGATCAGATGAAGTAAGGAAGAACTTAGTATATGTAAGTGATCTCAGTCTGAGCTCACACTAAAGACTGAAATCTATGATAGGTGGTCAGTTGAGCCCCTGAAGGAGAGTCCGGTGGTCCCCATAATATAAGATTCGTTGGAAAGTTTCTTGTTGCAGGACCTTTGATATCTCACACCGAACTAACTTGAAGCTCGGAGTCCTCTGCACCGCTATATGTTGTTCAATATGGCATGGGGGGCATTTATTAGGTTACGTGATTATCGTCAAATGCCACCAAGCGTTCACTTGGAAGTGGGGAAGGAAGCGTGTTTATTGAGGAAACTTGCATCCTAAATATCGAATAGCAGCTTCCTGGGTTTTCATAATCAACAATGTAAAAATGGCTTAATGCAATCAAGTGAATGCCATATAAAGGTTGATAATGAAGGTAGAAATTAAGTAACACACTCCTCAGTGCAATTAGGCAGACCAGCGCACACCTGCCCTCTCCTATATACAGGTAATGACAGAGCCAGCTGCCAGTATTCCAGGGTTGTCCTACGTGGTCACTGTTTTGTGTATCTTTTTTCTTGAAACTTTATTTATTTTTCTTTGTGTACATCGTCGTATATCCGCCCCTTGTATGTACACGATGTGCGCTTTTGGGATAATTACAACATAGTAATAAATTGAGTGTTTCTGTTCCCTTTTTATTTCGAAATGATGCGTTTATACTGTATGTGCAATCAATTACAGAAACATAACAAAAACTTTATTTACACTAATTTATGTTACGGTTTTATTTTTAAAACAACGCTGAAGGTCTTAAATTAAATAATAATAATAATAATAATAATAATAATAATAATAATAATAATAATAATAATAATAATAATAATAAAAATAATAATAATAATAATAATAATAATAATAATAATAATAATAATAATAATAATAATAATAATAATAATAATAATAATAATAATAATAATAATAAAAATGATAATAATAATAACAATAATAATAATAATGATAATAATAGTCAAGAAAGACAGAACGCGACACAGGTGATCGGACACACGACACGGAGTGCACACTACAGTATATTACTACCAGAGATCGTTGCAGCATTAACAAACACCACAATCTCCAGTGAGAGTAGATCCAGCACAAACTATATCCTATAGAAATAATAATCTTGGAAACAATTAAAGCTTCAGATGACATGTAAAAGACAATAACACAACCAGCAGCAGTGCGGTTTTAGACACATTACCACTCGATACTCAGAGGTGTCAACAAAGTATCCGATACAGTTTAGCATATAAGGCAGACCTCCAGATTTAAAAGCCTTAACCTACTGATAAAATGTTTAGAACGTTTTGCGATATCCTACAGTAGGTGATATAACTGCACAAAGAACAATGTTCCTACCAATACTCTGTATCACCTACGAAAGGCACGTACCCACACCTGCAACAGGATCCATCATTAGTGGTTATGCAGACGATATCACACAAAACATTTCATTCAATGGACTGTTAAAGTCATTGTTCACAGGAACACCCGTATGGAAACTTAAGAATCAACAAATTTGAAAAAAAAACCAATAATAGAAAGTATTAACCATCCTTAACAAATTCCAACAATATTTATTCACGCTGGAGTGAACGAGAAGGTGATCATCGAAGGTGACCAGAGGACCTGAACAAGAACAACCTGTTAGAACTTACCCACTGTACTGTATAGCATAAATGGCTACACGAAAAATGTCTAAGACAACTCAGACAAAGAGAAGACTTACTGAGTTGCACCACTTGAAACATCTAAGTCAAAAAATAAAGCTTCACCTGACGGAGGCTCTCCAACAGCAGCCCATCACAACTGTACCGCTGTTATTGACTGTACAGTACGTTCTGCTCGCTGTCTTCCTTCAGGCATCGTCGTGTACACTGTAAAGGTCACACTAGATAGGGGTAGTTGACAGGTTAAGCCTTAAAACACGACTGCTGATTTTGCCAAAGAGAGTTAAAAATTTTTGTGCGTTTATTCGTTCATTTATAACATCTTTTACAATCATATAACCAAACTCTATCTAATTATGTCAAGTTTCTTTAACATTTGTCTATATGATCGATCGTCCCTATTGTACATTACAGTGTGTGTGTGTGTGTGTGTGTGTGTGTGTGTGTGTGTGTGTGTGTGTGTGTGTGTGTGTGTGTGTGTGTGTGTGTGTGTAATGTTCTATAGTGCTCAACTTATAAATATTTATTATAGTAAATAATATAGTCTAGTTGACTTTCTGGTGACATAAAGAGGAGTTAAGGTGAACCAAATACCCTTTCATCTATTTAGGAAAACATTAAATAACAATAATTGAGATGTTCTGTAATCCGGTTATTTTGATCTTATATGTTCGTTGCTAATCATGAATATTTATATAAACATCCAAATATATAGTTTTTCGATATAAAACATGTAAGTATTATTAACTCCCACGGGATTTAATCTTCTACAAAAGGAGCTCTTATGTAGCATTCCATAAAAAAATAAAACTTGAGACTATGAAGATTAAAGTCAAAAGTTTAACGATTCAACAATGACTACGCCAGAGAGAGGCAGTCAGTCGGGTAGTGTACAAAGAGGAGGGAGAGAGAAAATGTGTGCCAGGGGTAATAAGAGAGAGAGAGAGAGAGAGAGAGAGAGAGAGGTGTGTATTAGCAAAATAAGTCAACAGGGTGGGTCATGTATAGCCCCACATATTGAGGTATGATGGGACCCTCGGACCCCAATTTAAATTATATAATCCTGGCGGAGTTGGTGATGAGTTATAAACATACTATGTATCAAAGTCTCTCCAGCTATCACTTTTACGGTAAATTACTAACAACAGTTGCTTGCTTAAAAAACTTTTTGCATTTATAGAAAGTTATGGTTTCAAAACTTCCATACGAACGGATAACACCTGTAGTATGTTATGTTTGTGTACAGTATGTGTATAGTTGTATCTATGTTTCTGTTTGTGCAATTTACGTTGAAGTTTGACTGAGTATTATACAGATATTTTATTAAGAGAGAGAGAGTTTGGTAGAGAGGTCACCTTTAGCTAACAAAAGCAGTAATACTTAAGTTCTTATGTACTGTATTGCATTTACTGTATATAACGGTGGCTCACCACTCATTAATACACACGTAGTAATACTGATAACCTTACCAGTTTCTGCTTTTTGATTTACCGCAACTATTAGCATTAATATTCTTCCTATAATTCACTGTAGCTTTTTTGCACTAAATAAACACAAAACAGTTTAATAACGAAGGTAAATTCATGTTTAGTACGTGAAACTACTTAATTGCCCAAGTCGTTACCTGGCAACACCTCAGCTGTCCAATATACATTACGTCATGTGCTTCACCAGGATTACTGTTATAATATCGTAATAAATAGTCATTACTGACGTAGTGGGACACATAATATTGTTTAAAAAAAGTCAAGTGCTATTATTTTCAGAATTGCGTGTTTCAAAGTGACAAGAGGAAGTGTTTTCAAAGCCACACGTACCAATCAAAGCCTTACTGTCATGCAGATTTGTTTTTTACAAGTAGATGTTTCATCGTTATTTATTCTTAGTTTTCCATTTGAGGAGGGCTATTATTCCTCAAATTTATACACGTAAGACCACACACACAAGTGACCATCCAATCTACTATTCAAAAGCAGCACTGCCTCGCATACGATCAATACGCCCTATTATCTAATTCATACATTTTAACGATATTTTGTGTTAAATTATTTGTACAATAAACTTTATTGTTACAAGATTTAGTAACCTGGCTGATAACTATGACTGTTTTACGTCAAATGATGCAGTACGACAACTTGGGTATGGTTACCCAGCCCGGCAGCAAGCTGAGGGACTCGGTCGCGACTCGCGGGTAGTATTCACCGTGTGTCTTGCCAGTGAAGTATCGTGGTGCGTGATCATGGTGATGTGAAGTGTTATCTCGCTTGTGTAAACATGACAACCATTATGGAAAATTGGAAAGTATTAGTTTTATTCCTCTACGTCTTCAGTAACGGACATGGACCATACATCGTCGAATCAGGTAAGTAATTAACTCCATAATAATATATGTACTGTATATTTGTATCTAAATATGTAATGTATTTTAGTATTTACTGTGTGCGTGATACATCATCCGTTATCAATAATGGAAATCCATCGATCTGGCGGGTCAGTATATAACTGAGGAAATGGGATAATAGTAGTGTGCGTGCGGCATCATCTCCAGAGGGCAGGTCCCCAACTACCATACCAGCCAGCAGGCCTCGGTGCCAGCAGTTGCCACTTCACATTTACAACTGTTTTCTTCATAACTATTTATCTCCTGCCCGCCCAGATACAAGCGAGGTGATGTGATGCGAAAATGGTACGCGACAATAGCTAAATTAGAAAAGCATAATGTTCGTATTTATAAATGTTGATGTAGTTATAGCCGACAGGCAAAAAGTGTAGGTGACATATTGTTTATTTGCGGAGTGAGGCAGGGAAAGTGGGCACCCACACCAGCAATAAGGGTTATTTTGGGCTACCTGGCCACCCAACACACGCGCACCAGGCAAATATTCAGTTTACAAACAACACGAGTCTTGTTGTACATGCTAAAAGTTTGGAGTTGTTGTCCCAACAGGTAGAGCAGCCACCAACAACCTTACCGGTTGTTAACTTGTTGACGTCCAACGTTGTGTCATATTCTCCTCCCTCTGCCCCCCTCCCATACCCCAACTTCCCACCTAAATAACAGCCCTCTTCCTTCACCACACAGTCCTCTTCCCCCATCACACAGCCCTCCTCCCTCATCACACAGTCCTCCTCCCTCACCACACAGCCCTCCTCCCTCATCACACAGCCCTCCTCCCTCATCACACAGCCCTCCTCCCTCATCACACAGCCCTCCTCCCTCACCACACAGCCCTCTTCCTTCACTACACAGCCCTCCTCCCTCGCCACACAGTCCTCCTCCCTCATCTGCCCTCCCCCATCATCACACAGCCCTCTTCCTCTTCACACAGCCCTCCTCCCCTCATCACACAGCCCTCTTCCCTCATCACACAGCCCTCCTTCGTCACCACACAGTCCTCTCCCTCATCACACAGCCCTCTTCCTTCCTGAGCCCTCTTCCTTCACCACACAGCCCTTCTTCCTTCCCACAGCCCTCTTCCTTCACACACAGCCCTCTTCCCCACACTTCCTCTTCCCCTCACCACAGCCCTCCTCCCTCATCACAGCCCTCCTCCCCTCATCACAGCCTCCTCCCTCATCCACTGCCCTCCTCCCTCATCACAAAGCCCTCCCCCTCATCCCCCAGCCCCTCTTCCTTCCAGCCTCTCCCTCCTCAGCCCTCCCCTCATCCCTCTTCCCTCGTACAGCCCTCCTCCCCTCATCACAGCCCTCTTCCCTCATCACACAGCCCTCCTCCCTCATCACACAGCCCTCTTCCCTCACCACACAGTCCTCTTCCTTCACCACCACAGCCCTCCTTCCCTCATCCACACAGCCCTCCTTCCTCATCACACAGCCCTCCTCCCTCATCCACACAGCCCTCCTCCCTCATCACACAGCCCTCTTCCCTCATCACAGCCCTCCCTCATCACACAGCCTCCCCCTCATCACACAGCCCTCTTCCCTCATCACACAGCCCTCCATCATAAACAACCCTCCCTCATAACAGCCCTGCAGCACTCCGTGATTAATGGCTCACAATAAATAAGGATATACGGGGGTACACCTTGTGCTACGGTTTCCACCTCTATGTTTATGCCCCTCTAAGACCATAGTTAAATACGAAAAATTATTACGTTGGGTGGACACGCACGCGCGCACACACACACACACACACACACACACACACACACACACATACACCCGCCTTACGTCACTCACCACTTACTGTTAGATCCTAGAACTTAAATGAACTTACATTAAACTTCGAATGATAATATTATGAACAGTACGGTACTTATGCGTGCCTGTAAACCCTGTGTGACTTGCTGTTTTGAGGATTAGTCATTTAGTTTCAGGCGACGGTGTGATTGTAAGCAAAAATAATTTGTATTTTATCTGATTATGTTTAGGCTATACCGGTAATTTAACTTGATTAGAACGTTAAATTTGGCTAAACTGTATCGTGCCTCTCTCTCTTATTGACTGTAACTGTGGGCTTATACCGGGCTACTCCAGTTGTGCCTGATCTTCTTACTACTATTATGAGATTAGCCGTAACTAGTGAGGACCACCTTCATGATTTAGCTCACACACACAACAGTGAAGGTCCGCGTCTTGTTTACTTCCGTTGTTCAGGAGTGGTCCGTGGAGCAGGAAGGGGCAACAGGAGGCCACTGTACCTGGGGCTACATACATTGCTATATAAAATGCAGATGTTATTTTTATTCATTTTAATATATCCTCCCTAAACCTGTTGTTTATGCCTAGTGAAGCTTCTTCTTAACGTTTTGATTATTTATATGGAAAAAAAGTTACTTATATAGTGACATTAAGTACAAACGACACGAGTTTAATATAATTCATTTATTGTTAAACGAGAAAATGTTCCCAAACTTAATGACATGACGATCGAAAAAAACTGAAAGAAAACATTGAATACTAAGCTGTGTGGGGAGAAAAGATAATACCCCCCCCCCCCTTCCGAAAAAAAAGAAAGGCACAAAAAGTTATAACGATTACAAACACACACAGAGATAGAGTTTGGTGTAGTGTTGGGGACTGGGAGGTGAGAGGCGTCACTGTGTAGACAGCGTTGTGTGGTGGCGATAGAGGGCACATTTTGTTTCTTCTCTCTCTCTTTTTCTTACCTAATTTTTTTTTTTAGTTTAACAAATTTATTGACAAAGCTTGGAGTACAGTTTGCTTATTCTGAGTAATTCAGTCAGGTCTTGACACTGAGGGTGGTATCACTTCTCACTGCCACGCAGGACAGAGGTTCATACACAAAGAAATACATCATATTCATTGACAGTATATATGGGTCAAATTCATGTGGGTGATGTCACTGTTCACTGCCATGCAAGACAGAGGTTCATATACATTGGACGTCATATTTTAATTGAAAACTAATCAGTGTGGGCTAGCAAATTTGGGATAAACAGCAAGAATGTCCTCAAGCACCCCCGATTCAATGTAGTAATTACAAAGTTCATGATACAATAAGCCAGGTGGCCTGAAGTCTTTGACAGTGTCACATTCAATAATATAATGTTCAAGTGTATGCTTTAAAGGTTTATCACAAAGTTTACATGCTGAGTGTTCCGGTATGGGTACAGCGTTACTAACTTGCCAGATGTGTCTGTATCGTAGCCTAATTCTGGCCACGACTACATCACATTGCCTGGTTCTGTCCTTATGCTGGCCATACCGGTACCTCTCGTCACAAAATTTGTCATATTTACTAATGCTACAACTGTCAGGTCTCTCTGCATTTCTCAGTTCTTCTATATCAGAGTTCATGATTCTGATTTTAATGTTTTTAAGTACAACATTGGACAGGCCAATGTCACGGTCAATATTTTCTTTCTTACATGTCTCATTGGCCAGTCTTTCAGCACGGTCATGAAACATAATTCCAACATGGGACGTAATCCACACAAATTCGATACGAGAGTTGTTCTCATTGGCAGCTATCACATTTCTTTTAATATCACATACAACTTGAGACATAGACCCTGACGGGCTGTTCATTGATTTCAGAGCACATTGAGCGTCACAGAATATCACCCCACCTCCATTTTCTTTAAGGTATTCTGTAGCTAAGTAGATTCCAGTCAGTTCAGTTTGTGTTGTGCTGGCCCAGTTGTTCAGCCTTTGCTTGTTTGTCACTATCATCTCTTTTTCTTTATATTATACAATTGCACAGCCTGTTCTACCTGTGTTTGTCTACACAGAACCACCAGTAAAAGCATAACATTCACTTGATTTAATACTTTCTATGTGTCTGTTAATAGTTTCTAGTGTGACACATCTCATCACATCGATGTTTAACATTTGCTTACTACCAACAGGAGTGTAATTAATAGGAACTGATATACCCAGCCAAGGAGGAATGGCATTAATGGGTTCGTCTGGGGTGATTGGGACATTCAGTTTCAAGAGATCTGCAACACTTTTATGAAGTCACGCCCCAAAGAGAGTCTTTTGTGGAAGGTTAGCGAGATAGTCGGGATTACTTAGATAGAACATCAACCCAGCTTTTTCCTCTGTTTACAATTCTGGTTGATTTTGGGCATCCTAGAATGATGCGCATGGCTTCATTTTGCACTACCTCAAGGTTGTAGAGTTGTTTAGGCGGAATAGTCACAAGATGGAGAGCATGATAGTCAACTACAGAACGAATGAAGTGAATGGCATGAACCCATACAGATTAAGGGCCAGTTTGTCTTTGACTTGAAACATGAGACGGTTGAGAACACTCTTTCAAGGACTTTACACATACATGATGTGAGTGAAATGGTCTTGAAGTTTGGAGAGTTAGCTTTAGGGATTGGTAATATGTTTCCATCAGTCCATATCTTTGGCAGAATACCCTCATTTGATACAGGTCAAGCAGTGGATGGTTAGGGACCTCATTTAACAATCTCAGGGTGTTATAGGTTATGCCATCCTCACCAAGGGGAGGATGACTCGCCTTTCATTAGTGCTGTTGTTAGTTCGTGATGCGTTATAGGAAACTGGTCGGTAAGGTCTGGTGAGGAACAGGCTATTTTAATATTGAAACCCCTATTAATGTGTGAGGTGTTAAGATATTGTTGTATGCCAGGAGGCAGGGAAGTGATTTGTGACACACTAGACCATTGGTCTAATAGCATGTCAGCATATTCTGCAGGGCTGTGATGAAGTTGGACTGGGGTGGGTGACTTGGTAATGGCTCTAATTTTGTTCCACACTTCTATTAATTCCCTGTAAGAATTGTTCCCAATAGGTGTTTCCTACCAGACCTTTGAGTTCACGAAATGCTCTGTTAGCTTTGAGGAATGCCAGGAAATGATCACTGGTTTTATTTTGCTTATAAATGTTGGCAAACTGTTCCACCTTCTCCCTTTCTTTGGTGAGGATGGGGTCATGTGTCCACGGAAGTGGTTTAGTGCTGCCCCCCTTCCTTCTTGACTTAACCCAGGTGGTATAATGTGGTATTGTGGTAATGGCATTTACAAGACCACAACAAATTTCATCCACTGACCCAGGTGTATATCCAGCATACCATCTGTGGATGTAGGCCTTGAAGTGCAGTTTAAGATTATCTGGGATGTTAATTCTGAGCTTAGGATGGGGTTCACACTCGACATCAGCAACAGTGTATTCAGTAAGTATTGCATAATGATCACTGACTAGGTGGTCTGAGATGACCTTAGCCTTGACATTACTGTCTACTAGGTTATGCCCAATCACATAATCAAGTTTGTCCCCCCCCCATCAGATGTGTCACTTTGTCTGTGTCGTATACAGTGATATTATGATTATTGACGTAATTCACGAACACCCTCCCATTAGAGTTACACTGGACATCACCGAGGACAGTGTGACGAGAGTTAAAGTCACCCATACATAGCATAGCGTTGTTACCTGATGGCTTTGGTAACACGTCCGCTCGCAGCTCATTACACTGAACATAGATGTTATACAGCTAAAATTGACTGTTTGCTGCCTTTACTGTAAATTGTTGATAGTGAATACTTTCATCATTGTGAGTTTTGATCCATTTACAGACCAGACCATTCTTTACATAAGTGAGCAGGCCACTTCCTGCTCCACTATTGTATGCTGTAAACCCAGTTATCCTGGGTGCTGGACGTGTAAGGTTCTTGTAAACCAATTACATCAATGTTAAAAACTTCAACAAACCATTGTAGATCATTAATTCTGTGGTTAACACTCCGGATGTTCCATGAAATGAACCTAAGCGTTCGTGTTACTCGTTCCACCTTGAACTGAGTATAGAGAGTCGCGCGTTGGCTTCATAGATCAATCTGACCAATAAGTTAACCGTTTCAAATTCATCACCCCTGGAGTTCTTGATAATGCGCCTCACAGCCCTTATTCTAGTAGGATTTTTATGCACAGGTTCCTTCATTAGTCCCGCGAGTTCCTCCTCCGAAAATATTGGAAGTACAGGGTTATGGACAGTTTTCAGACTTGGGGTTATTAAAGAGACCACGGTGGCAGTCTGGGGCTCATTCTCCCCATTCATGCTTCCATCACTGTCGGTCTCGCTCTGGCTACTCACCCTCAAGTTGGCATTATTATGAGAGGAGGCACCAGCTCCTTCAGAAGCTCCACTGACACTATCACTGTCATTGTTCACTGATATACTTACTTGGCAGGCCTTAACCTGACCTGCATTGGCTAACGAAGGAGAGTCACTGTGGCTGTTGACTTCAGGTGGTGGAGGCGATCCGGCCACGTTGGCATCACTGAGTGGGACCGCTATTGTGGGTGGGGGGCGGCCTCACAGGACAACCGGGATGCCAGGCCGTCACACCCTTCTCCCTGCACCTGCGACACTGCCTCCTGGGCGGGGAAGCCTGCTCTCTCCCCTCCCGAGAGGCAGTTTCCTTGGTGGGGCAGCTCCTCGTGTTATGCATTCCTGCACAGATGCCGCAGGTGGCTGTCATGTGACAATATTTCGCCACATGATTGACCCCAAAGCAGTTGTAGCACACCACAGGAGTGGGGGTGAGGCCACCGACTGATGTTATAGGGGTATCATACTTGCCGAAGAAGCAGTATTCCTCAGGAGATGGTTCCTTCCTTTTCCAAACAATGATGATCCTACTAAGTTGTGCACCATCCTTATAAAATCTTCTTGCTCTGTGGACGCCCGGAAGTGACAGATCACCACTGGGGGGAATACCCTTGGGAAAGTTGGTGACAAGGTTATTCCTTCATTTTTTTTGGGTCGGACAGGTTCATCTCGCTTAATGAGATGTAGTGAGCCGACCTTTCCATCAATGAAGCATTGGATAGCATCCGTCTCCTCTCGGCCTACATAGACGAAACGAGGGGCGCTACCTGGCATGACAACATTCAGCGGAGTCGTGCAATATTCCTCATTCAGGGCTCTCAACCACTTAATCTTCATCAAATTGGTTGTGTTCTCGGGGATGGCAAGGCTCATGTAGTTAGCCAGGGAGCGATGGGAGGGATGCACCTATTGGCTCTACTCTGCTTCCTTCCCTGGGTCCTCATATTCCGTTTCTGCTGACGAGTCTTAAACTTCTAAAAGCCAGCTTCAGTGTCGCCATGACTGTCCTCCTCATCTCCTTCGTTTTCTACCAAAAAACTCAGGCGGCATATGAAATAAAAGTAATAATAAAAGAAAAAGATTAACAATATGGCATTCCCTAAGAAACAAGTTGGCATTCCTTGTCTTCTTTTTTTTGTCTTCCCTACAGTAAGTAAACATGACCCTAACTCAAATAACTCGGCAAGTTACTCGATAAGCAGCCCAAGGAAACTTAACTCATCACATTCAAATAGGAATTTCGTTATGCGAATCCGTAATTCAATTATGTGCTTTTTCTCAACACGGAACGGGACTATAACTTTTTAAACTGATATGTTCCTACGTGGCGATATTTAGAGGAAAGTGCCCCCAGAGACCTCCTCCCCATCTTGAAAAGAATACCTTCCATTAAAAGCAGGAAAGTAGCGATAAAGTTTCAACGTAGAACTTGGATTTCCACGGATCCATGGGGAACATTGTCTGCCGTGCAGGAAGAATGAAGTTTAGTCATTTAGCTGGAGAAAATAGGCTTATGTCGGGAACGAACAATTGCCGTTTGATATTGTGTCGTTTTGTTTCCATTTTTTCATGTTTTAGCAGAATGTTCTCTCCATCTGTCTGTTCTGGCTTTTCTTATCTTTTTATTCCTCTCTCTCTTTTCTCTCACCTTTTCTACTTAAGATATTTATTTTTGACAATTAATATCACACATTAGACGAGAAATATAAAAATATGTAGACTGTCTCTTGCGGATATTTCTCTGCCACTTTTCGTGTGGGATGGATCAATGGTGTAGCTCTCAGAAATAGGGCGAATTAATAGGAACGTGGTAGCCAGGTGAGTGTTGGCGGCGACAGGAAAGGCTAGACAATGATTGCAAACGTCCACATACAGTATATACCGGGAATTGTAATTTTTCTTATCCTTATCTTAGCTACACAGTATACAAAATGAATTCATTTATTCACATTACAGTACTTCAAGTTCATTCATTTCGTCATGTCTTTTTCGGTGTTCCTCTGACCTTTAACTCTTATCAGAAATATTTCTAGTCTCACTTATACTGTACGTTCCATATAAGCCACAAGGTTACACTCCCATCTATCTGGTCGTTACTTCATTTCTTTCTCTGTAAATTCTCATGATGCTTCTCCAGTTATCAATGTCTGATGCTCTTAGTTTTGTTTTTTTCACTACTCGGAAACTTCTGAGCTTCATATCCTTATAAAAGTTCAGAGGAAAAGAGCCTTCATGCAATATCCTTGAACAACTTACACAAAGATAATTTTTTTTAATTGAATAATACTTCCCCAAATCATTAAATTCAATTCACCTCCACATCCTTTCCATCCATAGTAATATTTCATTTGGACTCTCCAGCTTTACCAATTTTCTTAAAACCTCGTCAAAATTTACTACCATTCTTCTTACTCTCCTTCAGACAAGGTTAGCAGCATTGACTCGCTCATAAATAAATATATGAGTTGGTTTTTGATCCTCTTTGACATATTTTCTCAGTTGCCTTTTCAGTCCTCTTATATCACGTATAGATTCACCCGTGTATATCTACTGCATTTTAACAAGTGTAATATACAGTATATACACATAGCTACCTGGTGCACTCTAGTTATTTCCAACCACTCACTCACACCACTGTTAATTCTCACTCTTGATAGCTTTCAGTAAATTCCTGCTCACCCCATAAAAGATCAGAACTTCATATTTATCTTAGGTGCTTTTTCTAAATCCATGAACGTTACGTACTTGGAATAGCTACCGATGGAGTTGTCTTTTTTCCCCCCAAGGTTCACTCGGCCATTTTTCTGTGTAAATAATGGAATAATTCATCTATCATATCACAAAGTCCGTAGATTTCTGATAAAAGTACGACGACGTTGATGCTAGAGGGGTCCACGGGTTCGTTCTGAGGTGTTCATAGTTATTGTTGATGACCAGTAGCAGGTGAGGGTCGTCACCTGGCGTCAGTGATTTAAGAATGTCCTGTATTCTGTTGGAATACAAGACCCCGATAGTGTAAGGTGTGTGACCTTGATAGTGTAAGGTGTGTGTCACGTGGTAGTATGCAACATTAGGTGACCCTGATAGTGTAAGGTGTGTGTCACGTGGTAGTATGTAACAGTAGGTGACCCTGATAGTGTAAGGTGTGTGTCACGTGGTAGTATGTAACAGTAGGTGACCCTGATAGTGCAAGGTGTGTGTCACGTGATAGTATGCAACAGTAGGTGACCCTGATAGTGTAAGGTGTGTGTCACGTGATAGTATGCAACAGTAGGTGACCCTGATAGTGCAAGGTGTGTGTCACGTGGTAGTATGTAACAGTAGGTGACCCTGATAGTGTAAGGTGTGTGTCACGTGGTAGTATGCAACAGTAGGTGACCCTGATAGTGTAAGGTGTGTGTTACGTGATAGTATGCAACAGTAGGTGACCCTGATAGTGTAAGGTGTGTGTCACGTGATAGTATGCAACAGTAGGTGACCCTGATAGTGTAAGGTGTGTGTCACGTGGTAGTATGTAACAGTAGGTGACCCTGACAGTGTAAGGTGTGTGTTACGTGGTAGTATGTAACAGTAGGTGACCCTGATAGTGTAAGGTGTGTGTTACGTGATAGTATGCAACAGTAGGTGACCCTGATAGTGTAAGGTGTGTGTCACGTGGTAGTATGTAACAGTAGGTGACCCTGATAGTGTATAAGGTGTGTAAGCTGATGTGATAGTATGCAACAGTAGGTGACCCTGATAGTGTAAGGTGTGTGTGTCACGATAGTATGTAACAGTAGGTGACCCTGACAGTGTAAGGCGTGTGGTCATGTGATAGTATGTAACAGTGGGTGACCCTGATAGTGTAAGGTGTGTGTCATGGTAGTATGTAACAGTAGGTGACCCTGGATAGTGTAAGGTGTGTGTCACGTGATAGTATGCAACAGTAGGTGACCCTGATAGTGTAAGGTGTGTGTGTCACGTGATAGTATGTAACAGTAGGTAACTCTGATAGTGTAAGGTGTGTGTCACGTGATAGTATGTACCAGGTGACCCTGATAATGTAAGGTGTGTGTCACGTGGTAGGTATGTAACAGTAGGTGACCCTGATAATGTGTAAGGTGTGTCACGGTAGTATAAACAGTAGGTGACCTGATAGTGTAAGGTGTGTGTCACGTGATAGTATGTAACAGTAGGTGACCCTGACAGTGTAAGGTGTGTGTCACGTGGTAGTATGTAACAGTAGGTGACCCTGATAATGTGTGTGTCACGTGGTAGTATGTAACAGTAGGTGACCTCTGACAGTGTAAGGTGCGTGTCACGTGATAGTATGTAACAGTAGGTGACCCTGGATAATGTAAGGTGTGTGTGTCACGTGGTAGTAACAGTAGGTGACCCTGATAGTGTAAGGTGTGTCACGTGATAGTATGTAACAGTAGGTGACCCTGATAATGTAAGGTGTGTGTCACGTGGTAGTATGTAACAGTAGGTGACCCTGATAGTGTAAGGTGTGTGTCACGTGATAGTATGTAACAGTAGGTGACCCTGATAGTGTAAGGTGTGTGTTACGTGATAGTATGCAACAGTAGGTGACCCTGATAGTGTAAGGTGTGTGTCACGTGGTAGTATGTAACAGTAGGTGACCCTGACAGTGTAAGGTGCGTGTCACGTGGTAGTATGTAACAGTAGGTGACCCTGATAGTGTAAGGTGCGTGTCACGTGGTGGTATGTAACAGTAGGTGACCCTGATAATGTAAGGTGTGTGTCACGTGGTAGTATGTAACAGTAGGTGACCCTGATGACAGTGTAGGTGTGTGTCACGTGATAGTATGTAACAGTAGGTGACCTGATAATGTAAGGTGTGTGTCACGTGGTAGTATGTAACAGTAGGTGACCCTGATAGTGTAAGGTGTGTCACGTGATAGTATGTAACAGTAGTGACCTGACAGTGTAAGGTGTGTGTCACGTGGTAGTATGTAACAGTAGGTGACCCTGATAATGTAAGGTGTGTGTCGTGGTAGTATGTAACAGTAGGTGACCTGATAGTGTAAGGTGTGTGTCACGTGATAGTATGTAACAGTAGGTGACCCTGACAGTGTAAGGTGCGTGTCACGTGGTAGTATGTAACAGTAGGTGACCCTGATAGTGTAAGGTGTGTGTCACGTGGTAGTATGTAACAGTAGGTGACCCTGATAGTGTAAGGTGCGTGTCACGTGGTGGTATGTAGGAGTAAATGACTATAAAAAAGAGATAAATAAAAGTGTAGATGATGGATAGCTAACACTAGAGAAAGGTGAGTAATGGTGGTCATGTGAGAATGTAACATCACGCTAGCAGTGTCACCTGGAAGTGTGTGCACAAGTTAAACAACACACTTCCTAGCTGTTTATAAATGCTAATGGAGACTTAAAACGAATTATGTTTCATAAATCACGTGATTTTTTAATGTGTTAAACTAGACTTTTGTGTTTATAATGCCAGAAAGTTATTCAAGTTATAGGTCCTTGATAACTATTATATACTAAGGTGAGGGTGACCCGTAGTAAATCGGTAAGCCGTTATCTGTGGTCACGCGGGAAAGATTATATATTTAGCTTGAGCTGGGGAGAAGTGAAGGATGGGACTGCTAGTCATCAATTCTTTTCCGAATGCATAAATATTTTTACTACTCAATACTAATGCTATTTGTTACCTCGTTGTTATTTAAACAGACAATAAAACTAAAAAGTAAGTGAATTTTTTGTCTTATTTAGATGTATCTTAGAATTAGATTTTATTTAATTTTCTGCGGACAGCAGCTAGTTTATTGTGCACCTGTACTCATCCTCTGAGCGGTAGCGTAAGAGGATTACATAGGGTGTTTATCAGACCCAGTGATTTTGATGATATGGCAGTGAATGTTAGAGTATTTCCAGTACATTGTTTATTTTGTCAGTACATAGAATTTTGATTAGGTACTAGATGCGAAGTGTGGATACAGCCTGAGTATATCAGGTGTCTTGTCATCAGAGATAAAGTGCTGTGCTATTGTCTGTGTCAACTGACTGTTGGGGAGTTTGTTGTCTGGTGGAGGGAGCGGTAGTGTGTGTTGTGTGGGGCTTAAACAATGTTCTCTCGTCTTGCTTGTAACACGTTTCTCTTCACTCTGGTGATTTGCTCACTCTCACCATAAGATTATGATAATTATTATAATAGTTTTTACTTTTTACATATGTTTACGTTTAACTTCTTGAATAATGATTTTGCACTATTCGTAGTTTCTCAGTAATTAATAACTCCTTTAGGTACTTCACTACAGGAAGCTACAATGGGGTATAGCCGTTGTAGAACCAGTACGGTTTGATTGGCCTAAATCGTTGCCAATAGCTTAGACGTTTGACTGAAGCTCTGCGGCCGTCGCTTTATCTGTGAACGCTCGCCAATTTAACCCACTCAGGCTGGTGCTACGAGACGCACCGTGTCCAGAGGAATGTAAAGTGTTTTATTGGCACTTTATTAGAAGTTGATTCTTGACACCCTCCTCTATCCCGGCTAGTAACCAAGCTTCTCTGTTGACGACTTGATTTACCCGGCTGTTGCTGTAAACATCCCGTTAACCTAAACATTTAAACTGACCAGGAATGTTTTAATGAAACTTGTCAGATTCCATACTAGTATAGCACATGATGGTGTCTGGGTGGTCGCCTAAGTTATGAACAAACACTGGTACCGACCCTGTCACCTGTCTCACGCCACCTAGAGGGCTGACCAGCACGTGAATAAGCAAAGACGATTTGATTGAGTGAATAGCAACAGGGAGTAGACAAGACATGAGTGAGGCAAGTGAAGAGGCAGCAAGGAGTTAGGTGATGGAGGACCCGAGAGAAAAGTGGGAAGGGAAGAGTCTCGTTAAGTGATAGAGGAGACGGGGGAAGTGGAGGAAAGGACAAAACTCACTCTTGTGGTCAGATTTAATTATGTGGACGAGAGAGGCAGCCAGGCGAGTAACTCTGCCATAGTTTCTCCTTGAAGGTTAAAAGAAAAAACAGATATGAATCTTTCTTCAGCTCTTAACAATGCATTTCACAGTTATTCCATCATAAAGGTGAAACCCATAGTGTATCACAGCAGTAATTACGTATCTTTGTAATGCGTGTTAAATCTGACACACTGTATACTGTACATTGTTATTTGTTATGAATCTTAAGATTTTGCAGGAGAAGACAAGTAATTTAGGTTATAGATATGTCCACATTACTTCCTCTAGCTTACCCTCTTCCACCCCTCTTCAACAGTATTTCCCCCCTATTCACTCATCCCTACTATTTAACCAATTATTTATGTTCTGTATATTTCATAATTTTTCCCCAGCGTAAGATTATTGAGGAAGGCGGTAAAAGATATTATTATTAATTACTCTTCACCGCTGTTGAGAGTTTACTGATTTTCTTATCCTCCCGCCTTACCTCTCAGGATAATATCCATCATTTTTCTCCGTAATTAGTTTCATTCTCACCAAACTTACAACATTTCTTCAGTATTCTTGGTAGATAATATTAAACTAACCACTTATAGTTGCGAACATCATATTACTGAATGGTGTCACTTGGTTGGTCGAATTGCCTGTCAACTTTCCTCCTAACTATCAAGTATGTAGTCACTAAACACATATTAATATATATTTTTAATGACCCAATACTGTCACCTAATTACTGAAAATTATTCATCACTAATCTCTGTTACTATTAGGCAAATTAAGTTTACAGTTGTTGTCCCACCTACACCCTCACCCCTGTGTACTGTGTAGCCCTGCCAACCACCTACACCCTCACCCCTGTGTACTGTGTAGCCCTGCCAACCACCTACACCCTCACCCCTGTGTACTGTGTAGCCCTGGCAGCCACCTACACCCTCACCCCTGTGTGCTGTGTAGCCCTGGCAACCACCTACACCCCTCACCTGTGTGCTGTGTAGCCCTGGCAACCATTTACACCTCACCCTTGTGCACTGTGTAACCCTGGTGGTCATTTACACCCTCACCCCTATGTGCTGTGTAGCCCTGGCAGCCATTTACACCCTCACCCCTAGTGCTGTGTAGCCCTGGCGGTCATTTACCCTTAACCCTGTGCTGTGTAACCTGGCAACCATTTACACCCTCACCCCTGTGTACTGTGTAGCCCTGGCAGCCATTTACACCCTCAACCCTGTGTGCTGTGTAGCCCTGGCAACTATTTACACCCTCACCCTTGTGTGCTGTGTAGCCCTGGCAGCCATTTACACCCTCACCCTGTGTGCTGTGTAGCCCTGGCAACTATTTACACCCTCACCCCTGTGTACTGTGTAGCCCTGGCAACCATTTACACCCTCAACCCTGTGTACTGTGTAACCCTGGCGGCCATTACACCCTCACCCCTGTGTACTGTGTAGCCCTGCCAACCACCTACACCCTCACCCCTGTGTACTGTGTAGCCCTGCCAACCACCTACACCCTCACCCCTGTGTACTGTGTAGCCCTGGCAACCACCTACACCCTCACCCCTGTGTACTGTGTAGCCCTGGCAACCATTTACACCCTCACCCTTGTGCACTGTGTAACCCTGGCGGTCATTTACACCCTCACCCCTATGTACTGTGTAGCCCTGGCAACCATTTACACCCTCACCCCTGTGTGCTGTTAGCCCAGCCCCTGGCGGCCATTTACACCCTCACCCTTGTGTGCTGTGTAGCCCTGGCCAGTCATTTACACCTCACCTGTGTACTGTGTAGCCTGGCAGTCATTTACACCCTCACCCCTGTGTGCTGTGTAGCCTGGCTGATCCATTTTACCCTCACCCCTGTGTGCTGTGTAGCCCTGACGGTCATTTACCACCCTCACCCTTGTGTACTATTGTCAGCCCCTGGCTGACCATTCCCTCACCCCTGTGTGCTGTGTAGCCTGGCAGTCATTTACACCCTCACCTGTGTGCTGTGTAGCCTGGCGGTCATTACCCTCACCTTGTGTTGCTGTGTAGCCCTGGCGGTCATTTTACACCTCACCCCTGTGTGCTGTGTAGCCTGGCGGCCATTTACACCCTCACCCCTGTGTGCTGTGTAGCCCTGGCGGTCATTTACACCCTCACCCTCACCTGTGTAGGCAACTGGCAGCTATCATAATTTTACATCTGTAGGTCCACGGTTTAACACATTCACGATTCATCTCTTTAATGTCTTGATGTGTTAATGTGTTATTGGAAAATCTCAACGCCTTAATCTTTCTCGTTGTGTTCCCTTGTGTATGATTCCCTCCCCCCAACTGTTTCTCTTTACCTCTACAACATTTTAAGGTATTGTATTTATATTTTACATTTAAGATACTGTTCCTGTTTGCTTTGTTATGATGATTATTGAAGATTGAATGATTGGTTTCATTTAATCACTTTTATGTAAAAATACATTTTCCATGCAGAGGCCGTGTGTCCCCGCTTGCTGCCTGCTGGGATTGAAGTCGGGTTGCCAGTTTGGGGCTTAGTAAAGGGGGAGAGTGGCATGGTTGCCTTATTTTTGCGCCTTCTACCTCGTCTCCTACTCCAGTCTTCCTGCAACTTTGCCTGGATATTGCCAACTAGAGTTTTCTGTATTTCCCGTGTGTGTATTAGGGTGTAACTCCGCCTCCAGAACACAAGAGTAAAACCTTGCTTATTGGAGTTTTAGATGGCCCGGGTAGCTGGGGACTTGCTCAACTAGTTTAACACACACACACACGCACACACACACACACACATATGTCTGACCATACGAAATTTCTTCTTTTTTTTCTTTTTCTTTTTTCATGTGAAGGAATCGTAACAAATCCATGATGCTCACAGGGACAAATCAACACGAGATGAAAGAGTCAGTTTAATATTCATGAACGGAAAGCCTGATGTTACATTGAACTCCGATCAGTTGCAGAATAGTTTAATCGACAAAACCCATACAATATATACCTGGGTGTTGTTGAATAATTTCCCCTCTGCAAATAACACCATAGTCCTCCAAGTAACACTATAGTCCTCCAAGTAACACTATAGTCCTCCAAATAACACTATAGTCCTCCAAATAACACCATAGTCCTCCAAGTAACACTATAGTCCTCCAAATAACACCATAGTCCTCCAAGTAACACTATAGTCCTCCAAGTAACACTATAGTCCTCCAAATAACACTATAGTCCTCCAAATAACACCATAGTCCTCCAAGTAACACTATAGTCCTCCAAGTAACAATATAGTCCTTGAAATAACACTATAGTTCTCCAAATAACACCATGGTCCTCCAAATAACACTATAGTCCTCCAAATAACACTATAGTCCTCCAAATAACACTATAGTTCTCCAAGTAACAACATGGTCCTCCAAATAACACTATAGTCCTCCAAGTAACACCATAGTCCTCCAAATAACACTATAGTTCTCCAAGTAACACCATGGTCCTCCAAATAACACTATAGTCCTCCAAGTAACACTATAGTCCTCCAAGTAACAATATAGTCCTTGAAATAACACTATAGTTCTCCAAGTAACACCATGGTCCTCCAAATAACACTATAGTCCTCCAAATAACACTATAGTCCTCCAAATAACACTATAGTTCTCCAAGTAACACCATGGTCCTCCAAATAACACTATAGTCCTCCAAGTAACACCATAGTCCTCCAAATAACACTATAGTTCTCCAAGTAACACCATGGTCCTCCAAATAACACTATAGTCCTCCAAGTAACACCATAGTCCTCCAAATAACACTATAGTCCTCCAGCCCAACACTATAAGATTCGCCCGTAACACTATAGTCCTCTAAATGACACTATAGTCTTCCAAGTGACACTATATTCCTCCAAGTGACACTATAGTTCTCCAAATGACACTATAGTCTTTCAAGTGACACTATAGTCCTCTAAATGACACTATAGTCTTCCAAGTGACACTATATTCCTCCAAGTGACACTATAGTTCTCCAAATGACACTATAGTCTTTCAAGTGACACTATAGTCCTCTAAATGACACTATAGTCTTCCAAGTGACACTATATTCCTCCAAGTGACACTATAGTTCTCCAAATGACACTATAGTCTTTCAAGTGACACTATAATCCTCTAAATGACACTATAGCCTTTTAATTGACACCAAAGTCCTCCAAATGACATTTAGCAATCCCGTGGGGTCAATTCTGATCCACATGACCCACAACTGAACTAAAGGAGCCACATGACCCATTAATGATCCACATGACCCATTAATGATTCACATGACCCACTAATGATCCACATGACCCATTAATGATCCACATGACCCACTAATGATCCACATGACGCACTATTGATCCACATGATCCACTAATGATCCACATGACCCACTAATGATCCACATGACCCAATAATGATCCACATGACGCACTATTGATCCACATGACCCACTAATGATCCACATGACCCACTAATGATCCACATGACCCACTAATGATCCACATGACCCAATAATGATCCACATGACGCACTATTGATCCACATGACCCACTAATGATCCACATGACCCACTAATGATCCATGACCCCTGAAGTCCGCGTGACTCACTGTTGATTCACATGACCACTAAGTTTTTCCATGACGCACTATTGATCCACATGACCCACTAATGATCCACATGACCCACTAATGATCCACATGACCCACTAATGATCCACATGACCCAATAATGATCCACATGACGCACTATTGATCCACATGACCCACTAATGATCCACATGACCCATTAATGAACCAAATGACTCGACAGTGTTGTCTAAGTGATCCTAATTTAATATTTAGGCTCGTAGCTAAAAGGTTTGTCAGAAATACATGTAAACATCCACTCGTGCCGTAAACATTTCAGGTATATTGTAGGTGCAATGTTAGTTTTAAGACCTTTTAGCACGCAGGGTATTGTCCGAGACGATATCTAATGACTTTTTTTTTTCGTTTTAAATTGAACGGCGAAAGTTGATCAGTTCGTGGGTTGAAGGTGATTTAAGGTCCTTGTTTCACACCTGTACAATAATATCAGCTTGCCTGAAGGCTACTCATGTACATCGTTATCTTTTACTTCTTTGACACAGTTCTCTCATTATGGTTCTTCTTCCACCTGTCGTATTACTTTCTCTAAAATATACGTCGCTCATTGTGCCATTTGTTGTTGTATCTCCTCTCACCCGGTACACGTCACTTCCTTCGTTCTGTCTCATTTCACGATTTTCCTTCTGTACTTATGTTCATGGGCCGTATTCGAGAACAGTCATGGGGTGTACGACTGATCTTGTTTCAGGAATACCACCTTTTCGAAGCTCTGGAGAGATCTCGAAGTTTCGATATTTTGAGTACAGTACTAGCTAATAATTCCCACCAGGAAACTTGCTTCGAGACTCCTCCAAAGCTTCGAAAGTTGCAGAGTTCCATGTGTTAAAGGCAATATTGCTGAAAAAAGATCAGGGCAAGAAGGTCATCGTAATTGGCGTCGTACACCCCATAAGGATGGTGCAGTAGTCCACTGCCAAACCTTGCTAGTGCGTGGTGGTGGAGGTCACTGTGGGATGGCATTTCCAGGGTGGAGAGAGCGTTGTTGTAGCCGGAGTAGTCTGCGCCGAGCATGATTCTGCATGCTCTCTTCTGTACCTTCTCTAGCTGACGTTGTTGGGTAGAGTTAAGAGCAGACGACCAAGCTAGTGACGCAAACGTTAATTTTGGGAGAATAAATGCGTTGTAGATAGTCCTCAGCTCTGGCGTGGGTGCCCCAAGCGACCTGAGTCATCGTAGCATGTAGAGTCGGTACGAGGTTGTCTTGATTGTGTTGTTTACATGGGCCTTCCAGTCCAGTTTGTGAGCTATAGTTACACCCAAGAGTTTGGCAGACTGTACTAACTGGACAGGATGGGCACCCACTGTAACTGCTGGAGCTTGCACTGGAGTGGTGGCGGTATTGATGTGCATGACAACGGTTTTGGTGTAATTGATAGAACCTTGTTCTCCATAGTCCATGCCTGTAGCCTGTCTAGGGTGCTTTGTAGCGATGAGTAGTACGGTGAGGTGTTGTCCACTGTAATCCCCACAGTGCAGTCATCCACGTACTTTCCACCTATGAGGAGTGTCCGAGAGAGCGTCGTTGATCGGGATTAGGAAGCACAGTGGTCCCATCTTGGTCCCCTGGGGAACACCGCAGGTGAGGTGTTGGAATGTGAAGACAGAACCCTGGTACCTGATTGCCTGACGACGCTCACTCAGGAAACCAGTGAGCCATGAGACCAGGTTGGTGGGCAGCCCGAGTGCAATGGCCTTGTTGATAACAGTGCAGTGATCAACAAGGTCAAAAGCCTTCCTGAGGTCAACAAGGGCAACGGCCAGTGATGTCTTACGTTTCTCCATTTGTGTGTGTGTGTGTGTTGTGTAAAATATCGAAAGGTATGATGGCTATATTAATTTGTCATTATATATGAATTGTTTGTTATCGGCGCTCTAGCTGCTAAACACAAGTAACTTTCACGGAAATTCTGACTGAGATCATTGTTACAGGGTCAAAGGTCACTTGATCGACGAGGAAGTATAACATGAACTTGTACAGATATTGGCTCTCTGTGTACAATTATCCTTCCTTCAGTATGTGTAACTTCCAAGAACAACCAATGGCTCCTCAGACACTTTCGCCCACCCATCCTATGAGTCCAAGAAGGCAAGCATGACCTCCACATGGCACCTTGTAGGGTGCTGTAATGCTTTTGTACTTCGATTTGTACAGGATGTAAAGGGGTGCCCAATAAACTGGCCCCAGCGCTGCGTAGGGGTAAATTTGTGGTTGTGTTCAGTTTTGAATGAACACCATTCGTGAGCGCTGCAGCCACAGTCTTCAAAACCTTGTGATCATCTCATCTCCCAAACTGTCCTGTCAATTTTCATGAAAAGGATCAAATAAAGTATTGGTTTTGCAAAATGTGTTTCCAAACAATTTTTTTTCTTCATAAAAGTCGAAACTTTATATTTTGTTTTTCTCCTAAACCATTGGTATGATTTCCACGGTTTTTTTTGTAACACTGAAAGTTTTAAAGTATCTTTTGTTAATATTTTGAGCCCCTATACGAAAAGAATATCCCAATTCAAAGTGAAAGTTTACGTTTTATGTTTACTTGTTATCGCTAAAACCTTGATGCTCTCTTGGTTCTTCCACAGTTTATCTACTTCGCAATGATTTTTCACAAGAATAGCGTGATGTAAATATTTTATGAAAATTGAACTCAGGTTAATGGTACTATGACCACCATATTAAAATATTAGAGAGACGACTGGACAAACAATGGGCAGATTATCTAATGTGTTATTAGGTCAAGACTCTAAGGCCTCCCTCACACATACTCCTCACCTCGACCTGTTTGTCCAGGTTCCAAGTTATATTACAGAAGGATCCTCTCTTGGTCCGGTTGAGCACTACACGCCATAATTCATGATGATGTTGCTTCCTACACAGTTTTATGTGACACTTGTGCTATTATTATCATTGTTGTTGTTATTGATATTGTTATTATTATTGTTATTCTTGTTATTGTTACCTGTCATAAGTTTATCTATTTTTGTTATTACTGTATTTTTTCGTGGTCATATGAGTTAAGAAAGTCGTTCTAGGGTCATCATGAGGTGTAGCTGCATAATGTTGAACCATGTTGAAAGACATCGCCAGCCCCCCACCCAACCCTCAGGCTGCCACCGACATAACCATGGTGCCTCTGCTTTAAGGTTCTTAGTGCCAACGACTCGAGTGAATCAAAATACCTCCTCCCTGTACTTCCAACTGTTATTGCTGGCCAACTAGACTCGTCGTGTGCGATGCATAGAATCATACACTTTATTATTCATGATTTAGTATGGGATCATCTTTGTTTGTGCTGTGGATTACATTTGAATTATTTCGATGTACGAAAATGAGTTATGCACGATAATTTTGTCGTTTCGTGTGAAGTGTATTGTAAACAGGATAGAAGTCAATATTTCAGCGGGTGGTGCGGGAGAGGCCAACGTAACTCTAACTCCTGGCGGGAAACACATGTTTGCGTGTGGGATTATCTATTTATGATACGTACCTGCCGCTTCATTATGCTCATAATAACAGTTCCCTTTCATGTTGTTGCGACGAAAATAATTGAGAGGATATGTAAGGTAATTTTCGTTAATTACACCCCCACTACACGCCACTGGAAACTCTCACAGACAGGTTTAGGCTAAATTTTGAATAAACAGAAGCCACCTTTTCACTCCATTGATATATTTTGTTATTTGTGAATTAAGTGCATCGATTTTTATTATTGTCAACAGGCTCAGTCCAGCACTTTACAGCAGTGCTCCCTCGACTATTTCATAGCTGTCGAGTTTTCGTTGCAGGATATTTACTAGGACACGTTACCGGGCAGGTTGTCGGTGTTTTTAAGATAGACTCTAATCACAATTCTTCACTGTAATGTGACACGCTCAAAAGTTTCAGGAATTACTCTTAAAAAAATGGACAGTATTTTTGTCGATGAAACATGATTATTGTGGAGGCCTCTTCACTATATGAAATAAGGGTACTATCATCTGCATGGCGTATTGATACTGACGCATCAATAAATTTCTTTACTTCATCACCACTTATAACTGATTCTTATTAACTTTAAATAGATTATTATTACACAAGAATAACTTCATGACTAGGTAGCTTGGGGACTGTAAATCTCCGGAAATGATGAAATATTTCCCTTACAGGCGGAACTTTACATTGTTTTTGGGAAGGTTTTATGCCCCATTCTAATGCAGACATTGAGCGAGAGAGTGGATGAAATAGTTATGAGGGCGTGAGCTACAGTTATAAATACCCTACCGAGCTCACCCGACCATCTTCGTCTTTAGCGATTCCTTTTATAGATACGAGTAAATGCAGTGATGGCGATTTTCATTTTTTTTAATCTCAATCTTGATGACAGAATCGTTTGGGAATGTATCTGTTGGTATAATTGACTCACTTCCTTGTTGTCCAGGTACAACCACCACCATCAACCATTTCTTATCAACCACCACTGTAAACCACCTCCCTTCATCAACCACCACCAGCAACCACCTCATCAACCACCACCCTTCATCAACCACCTCCCTTCATCAACCACCTCCCTTCATCAACCACCACCACCAACCACCTCATCAACCACCACCCTTCATCAACCACCTCCCTTCATCAACCACCACCCTTCATCAACCACCTTGCTTCATCAACCACCGACCACCTCCCTCATCAATCAACACCAACTACTTCCCTTCATCAACCACTACCAACCACCTCCCTCAATCACCGCCAACCACCTCCTTCATCAACCACCACCAACAACCTTCCTTCACCGACCACCACATCAACCACCTCCCTTATCACCCACCAACCACCACCAATCATCTCCCTCATCACCCATCAACCACCTCCCTTATCACCCACCAACCATCTCAATCATCACCCATCAACCACCTCCCCATCACCCACCAACCACCAATAACCACCTCCCATCACTCTCCAACCACCTCCTCATCACCCACCAATAACCACCTCCCATCACTCCAACCACCTCCCTCCAACCACCCCCTCATCACCCATCAACCACCTCTATCATCACCCACCAACCACCAATAACCACCTCCCCATCACCCACCAACCACCAATAACCACCTCCCTCATCACCCACCAACCACCAATCCCTCATCACCCACCAACCAATCCCCCATCGCCGCCAACCACCTCCTCTCATCAACCCTCCCTCAGGTTATCACCCACCAACCACCTCCCTCATCACCCACCAACCACCTCCTCATCACCCACCAACCACCTCCCCATCACACTCACCCACCAACCACCTCCCTCATCACCCACCAACCACCTCCCTCATCACCCACCAACCACCTCCATCACCCACCAACCACCTCCATCACCCACCAACCACCTCCATCACCCACCCACCAACCACCTCCCTCCGTGTACCAGATTCTCCATATAAAGTTACTGTATTGATTTATATCCTATTTTATTTATTTTATTTTTTTTTGTACTTCCGTCCACCGACCTGTTACCCCGCCCTGGTAAACTTTATTGAGGGAGTGAGTGAGTGCATCGTTGAGTGCTGAGAGAGGAATTTCATGCGACGTTTATTCCTCTTGTTGGGATCACTCTTGCAGTTTGCTATGTATTTTTGATAACTACAGCGACATTGAGTTATAAAGAAATGTTGCAGGATTTATAAGTGTCAGTATATATTATTTACATTTATTATATTACCAGAGAGGGGGGATAGTGGAGGTGGGTGGCCTAATACACTAACTTTCCTTCCATCCAACATGTCTATATTTTTAACAACCTAAAAGTTAATGAAACTAAACTTATTAACTAAGTAAAATAGTCAGACAAACACTGGTACATCAGTTGACAGATACTGTGTAATTTTATCCAATAATATACAATGGTCTTTAGCAGCCGATATGGAGGAGCTAATTCACACCCAATGCTATAATGTTTCATGCTCAAATTCACCCAATGGAGCAAAATCAGAAATTCCACGAGGTGTAACAGCGCCTGGAAACCTGCCAGTACCCATATTTTTTTTTTTAAGTGTAAATTTGCTTCCAACAAATGTAGCGCACTTATTTGATCAATACCTTCTCCTATCCTGGTAACATGATACGACTGCTTTTAGTAATATTATTCACTACGTACATGAACCGGCGACAGCACAATACCGCTCATAATGTTCAGTACTGTTATATTTTAAGGTCGACGGCATTTGGTTAGAACATCTGCCCCTGAGAGTAGAAAGTTAGTGCTCCTTTTTGTGTCTCCGTGTCTTCTGATGGGTAGTGGAGTTTGTGTCAACGTGTCTTCTGATGGGTAGTGGAGTTTATGTGTCTCCATGTCTTCTGATGGATAGTGTAGTTTGTGTCTGTGTCTTCTGATGGGTAGTGGAGTTTATATGTCTCTGTCTTCTGATGGGTAGTGAAGTATATGTGTCCCAGTGTCTTTTGATGGTGTCATGGTTTTGGGGTGGATCGGTGGTAGTAGGAGTGGATTATATTATATAAAGATAATAATATGTCGTATTTCTTATTTCTTACCGTAGAGTCCGATACCTTCACACTGATTACTTACAGGAGATTATGGCGTATCTACGTAGAAGTTCACTCCACCACTCGACATTCCATGATTTATACTTGATAAATGATGATTTAATGAATTCATTTAATTTTCAACATCCATCTAAGTTATTGGTTATACTATGTCATAACCAATCAGTCATTACCTTTAGTAATAATAAGATAGGATCACAGATACGGGCAGATAATTGCACTTACATTTATTTGTCAAGCTTCCATACAATGATTTACAATTTGCATGGATATATGATTTACTCACGTTCACGCTGTAATAAAATGAATCTTCTAAAACAGGGAATTTTCAACTTGGGGACACATGTGGTTACTCTACTATGGGTGGGACTTAACAGAGCCTTAATTCTTCAAGTGATACATTTACTGCCAGCCTGGATTGCTTTTGTTGCAACCAGGCTTCATCACAAGAACTTCTTCCCACGGCCATAACAACAAAAAGGTACTCTTGGGTTACCACACATAGTCTCGCGTCACTGACAGTCACTGTGGACGGTTGTCGCGGCAAGTAGAACTGGTAAGCGTGACTTGAATTAACCATTAGGTGCAATAGACCAGCCTGGATTGCTTTTGTCGCAACCAGGCTTCCACACGTGATATTTCCACGGGATAACAAACCTAGGTTAACACACTTAGTCTCGTGTCGATCACGGTCACGGTAGACGGGTGTCGTGCAGGAGAACTCTGTAAGCGTGAATTAATTAACCATTTACTGTAGGTTTGATAGGCCAGCCTGGATTGCTCTTGTCGCAACCAGGCATCCACACGTGATATTTCCACGGGGATAACAAACCTAGGTTAACACGCTTAGTCTCGTGTCGACGACGGTTCACAGGACGGAGTGCGGTGGAGGACTCTGTGTGGTGTGGTGTCCCGCCCCCTTTCAGGAGGGAGAGGATGGAGACGACGTCTTAACTAACCCATGGCTCAGGGGATACTACTTAAAATGAGGTTTTTGGGTGTGAAGCGATGAACAGTACAACACTGTTTCACTGCCCACCCCCCTAAAGGCTGGCTAACATACACTAATGGAAAAATACATGTCCCAGTTATGCCTCGCCGGGCGTCTTATCTCTGGTAAAACAAACTTTGGAGTTGGTTGCGTGGGTAAGCCTAACGCAACCCATGACAGATGGTCGGTAGAGGTGATGTGTATTTGTGTCTTCTGATGGGCAGGAATGTTGTATCTTCTGATGAGCAGTAAAGTTTATGTATTCTAATATATTCTGATTGTCAATAAAGTTGATGTGTTGTGTCTTCTGATGGTCAGTAAAGTTGATGTGTTGTTGTGTCTTCTGATGGGCAGGAATGTTGTATCTTCTGATGAGCAGCAAAGTTTATGTATTCTAATATATTCTGATTGTCAATAAAGTTGATGTGTTGTTGTGTCTTCTGATAGGCAATAAAGTTGATGTGTTGTTGTGTCTTCTGATGGCCAATAAAGGTTATGTGTTATTGTATCTTCTGATGGGCAGTAATGGTAATGTATTTCAATATCTTCTGATGGGCAGTGAAGTTGATTTGTTGTGTCTTCTGATGGGCATCAAAGGTGATGTGTTATTGTGTCTTCTGATTGGCACTGAAGGTGATGTGTTATTGTGTCTTCTGATGGGCAATAAAGGTGATGTGTTATTGTGTCTTCTGATGGGCAATGAAGGTGATGTGTTATTGTGTCTTCTGATAGGCTGTAAAGGTTTTCACATTAATAGTGATGTTAACTGACATGCCTCCGCTATAACATCAACAACTACCATGAGGATAACGAAAGGGTTCACACTAATTAATAGTTGTAATACTTCATAACTTGTGCAGAGTACCGGGTAGGTGATAATACTGTACTCCACTTTATCACAGTATTACACTATTAACTGGGGTGTTTACTCTCTTCTCTCTAATAACACTCTCATTTATAAACAAGAATTTCCTGTGCTTGATTTTATCTCTTTAGTGAATATTTATGACATCACTCATGTTTTTTCGAAGAATTTTAATGCTTGTGTTATACAGAACCGCAGTGTAGGCATTTGTTGAGTTACGAACATAATATTTAGGAATCATTTAGTAAAGGAGATCTTGTTATTTGTATTTGTAATTGAAAAAGCCTTTCAAATTACTTAGCTAAGCGGATTATTATTGAAGCTCTTTGTTTTATATTTAAGAGGTAATTTACTAAGATTTATTCATACTTTCATAACTAGTAAGACATTCTCTCCTATACTTTTGTACCTGCTCAGGGATTCGGGGTGACATAGCGAGAATTTCGTGAACTCAAAGGTCAGGTGAGAAACACCTATTGGGAACAATTCTTACAGGGGATTAATAGAACAACCACTCTAGCAGAAATGTGGAACAAAATTAGAGCCATTACCAAGTCACCCACCCCAGTCAAGCTTCATCACAGCCCTGCAGAATATGCTGACATGCTATTAGACCAATGGTCTAGTGTGTCACAAATCACTTCCCTGCCTCCTGACATACAACAATATCTTAACACCTCACACATTAATAGGGGTTTCAATATTGAAATAGCCTGTTCCTCACCAGACCTAAACACGGTAAAGGGAGGACTCAGAACACGACTAACTTAAATGTCTACTACGCGAACAGTAGAAGTATGAGAAACAAAATGGATGATATTAGGGCCTTAGTATGTACCGAAAAAATCGATATAATAGCATTCACTGAAACATGATCAACCTAGACTCACGTGAGTTACCGGTCGAATACCAAATTGCGGGTTACAAATTGTTCCATACCGATAGGCAGACCAGGAAAGGAGGCGGAGTAGCAATCTATGTCAGGAATAATCTGAAGTGTGAAATAAATAAGGAAATAAAAACTGAGCGGAATAGAGAAACAATTTGGATAGAATTAATCGACGGTAGGGAAAAATTAATCACAGGAGTAATATATAGACCTCCCAATCTTGATAACGCAGATGAGCGACTTATCTGGGCTGAAATGCACAGGGCTTCCATACACAACAAAGTCTGTATAGTAGGCGACTTTAACCTTTGCCAAATAGATTTGACTGACCTTACGGGTAACTCAGAATCAGAGGATTTTCTCGAAACGAACCAGGACTGTTTCTTAAGTCAACATATAACCGAACCCATCCGGGGTAATATTATACTTGATTTAGTTCTGTCGAACAGGGAAAACCTCATTAGCAATGTCGAGGTAGGGAACAAGCTTGCAAACAGCAATCACAAAGAAATTAGATTCCGGTTAGATTTTCAGGGCAGACGTAAGGAAAATTCCACTAAAGTACCAGATTTCAGGAGGGCAAACTTTGATAGTTTGAAGAGGCAGCTGAGGGAGGGAGTGTCGTGCTTGGGGGTGAGCTACATGACCTCGCATGAGGTGACCTCACTCAACGCACCCACAGAGGGCGACATCACCGTACCAGGAGACCTGCCGGTTGAGACTGACCTGATAACGAGATCTGAGATTGCTGAGTTCCACGACAAGTTAAATAATGAGTTACTTAGTGCACAAAGGCAGAACATACCGTATAAAAAACTCGGATCAGATAACAATGACCCTAAATGGATAAATAATTAATTAAAGAACATCATTGGCCAAAGGAAGGCTAGAGGTAGAAGGATAAATCGTGGCAAAATTTACCTCCGGGATTATTATAAGGTATTGGCGAGTAGGGTTAAAACCGAGATTAGGAAAGCTAAGAGGAATAATGAGGTAAGGATAGCAACGGAGGCGAAGACAAACCCCGAAGGAGTCTACCAAATGTATCAAACTAAAACACGAGAAAAGATTGGACCAATACGGTCAGATACCGGCGAGCTAACTGATAATGACGGAGAAATGAGTAATAATCTGAATAAATAGTTTTCAACAGTTTTCACCACCGAAAATTTAAACATGATACCCGAGGCACCAACTCTATTCAGAGATAGTGAAGAAAAATTAAGCGAGATAGTAGTGACTAGTAACGATGTTAGTCAGCAAATAGACAAACTAAAGCCTAATAAGTCACCTGGTCCCGATGAGATATTTGCCATAGTATTAAAGGAATGTAAGGAAGAGCTTAGTATGCCCTTAGCAAAGTTGTTTAACATGTTCTTAAAAACTGGTGTTGTACCAGAATCCTGGAGGATAGCGAATGTAATACCGATTTTAAAGAAGGGGGATAGATCACTATCCTCTAACTACCGCCTAATCAGTCTAACATCAATAGTAGGCAAATAACTGGAAGCCATCATTTTAAACTCTATTCGAAAACACCTGGAGAAGCACCGATTGATCAATGATTCCCAGCATGGCTTCACAAGCGGGCGTTCATTTCTAACTAATCTATAAACATACTTTTCATCAGTTTTCGAATCAGTGGACTCCATTGAATTGATATCCATTCTATAATAAGGGCACCAGAACTGAACAGCATATTCGAGCTGCGGCCTGACTAGCGCAAGATATAGTTGCAATAAGACCGCTGCACTCTTATTACTTACATTTCTAGATATAAAACCTAATACTCTGTTTGCCTTATTTCGAACATTAACGCCACTGTTTTCTAGGCCGTAGGTCCGGGCTTACAAGTACCCCTAAGTCTCTTTCACATGTTTACTTCTCTAGGTTGATGTTGTTAAGGCTGTATACATTGACAGTATTTGTTCTTCCAATATTAAGTGCTTTGCACTTGCTGGTGTTGAATTTCATTTACCATTTTTCTGTCCACTCCTGCAGTTTATTTAAATCCTCCTGTAGTGCATTTTCATCCTGCCCTGAATTAATCTGCCACCCTATTTTGGTGCCATCCGCAAACTTGCTAATGTCACTGCTGATCCCAGTATCTATGTCATTTATGTAGATTAGGAACAAGAGTGGGCCCAGTACTGACCCCTGGGGAACCCCACAGGTTACACAGCCCCACTCAGATTTAACACCATCTACGCTGACCCTCTGTGTTCTATCGGTGAGCCATGATTTTATCCAATTTAAAACTTTCCCCTCGATACCATGAGCCTTAACTTTTCTCAGAAGCCTCTGATGCGGTACTCTGTCAAACGCTTTGCTAAAGTCTAAGTAAATAACATTGTAATTTTCGTCATTATCTACTACCTTGAAGACTCCAAAGAAACGTCAGCAGATTTGTGAGACAAGATTTTCCCTTTGTAAACCCATGTTGAGAGGTATAGATTAATTTGCTTTTCTCTAAATGCGATCGGATGCTATTTGCTATAATTGATTCAAGAAATTTCCCCACAATTGACGTCAAACTAATCGGCCGGTAATTTGACGCTGATGCTCTGTCTCCCTTTTTGAGTATGGGTACTACATTTGCCTGTTTCCACAAGTCTGGCACAACTCCCATGTCTAATGATTTTGTAAATAAATTTACTGGGGTCCGGTAATCTGTTTCTTAACTCTTTCAAAACTCGAGGGAAAATTTCATCCGACCCTGGGGATTTTGTCTTCTTTAATTTATTTATCTTCTTAAGAACATCCTCTTTTTTGATAGTGATATTCTTTAATTTCTCTTCTTTATTACCCCTAAATATTAGTTCCACCTCTGGAATTTCCTCGTGAATTTCTTCTATGAAAACTGATGAGAAGTAGCTGTTTAATGCTTTGCTTATTTTCTCACTATCATCGATCACTTCCCCACTCTTCCCCACTTCTCCCCGACTTTGTCCTTGACCTTTGTTCTATATACCTGAAAAAATCCCTTGGGTTTTGCCTTGGTTTCTCTTGCTTTCCTGATTTCGTTGTCCCTCTTTGCCTTCCTTACATTTTTCTTAACATTCCTAGATAGTTCATTATACCCATTTCTGAGCTGCTCCTCCCCTCCCTTTATTTTTTTTTTTAGAAATTCCTTTCTTTATTCCTATGTCATGTTAAAGTTTTTTGGTCATCCACCTTGGCTCATTCTTATTTGACACAATTTTTCTGTATGGTATATTTTGTTCTTTTGCTTTACGTAGTATTTGAGTGAATATATTATAGTCATGATCAATTGTTGTGTCACTTGTGACCTCACCCGTTCCTTCTCGGGACTGACCTGACTGTTCCCGGGCGAACTCACTTAGGTGCCTTCTTAACCCCTGATAATCCGTCAATCGAAAGTTTGGGACTCTAACCATATTGTCATTGTTTTTCGTTTCCCAATTTAGGGTGTACCTGATTTCTCTGTGATCACTGTTCCCTAGTTCTTCCCCTATTGTGATATCTCTGATAATATTTTCTTTATTTGTTAATATTAGATTTAATATATTATCACCTCTAGTAGGTTCTGTAATTAGATGTTTCAAAAAATTGTCCTGTACTGCATCTAGGAAGTCTTCAGATTCAGTCACCTACAATGTTGTCCCAGTCAATACTTCTGAAGTTGAAATCCCCCATAATGCACAGGTTGTTGTATTTTGCTGCCCTACTCATTTCCTGCCATATGGGCTGAGCTGCTTCTTTCCCAAGACTTGGGGGCCTGTAAATCACACTCATAATTAGTTTTTCTCTTCCTTTCGGTTCCAATTTCACCCTTTATTGAATTGTTAATACAACATTTTAATTCATCCCTGACGAAGAGTGCGACCCCTCACCCCTTCCTACCTTCCCTATCCTTTTGAAAAAGGATGTACCCTTCTATGTGGTACTCTGATAAAAAGTTCTTGCTCGCCAGATTCATCCAAGTTTCGGTGATTGTTATGACGTCTACATTCTCGGTACATACAACTGCTCTCAGCAAGTTTATTTTATTTCTAACGCTCCTAGTATACATTTAAACCTATCCTTCCATTGTCCTGTTTTACCCCTTGTCCTGAGTAACCAATTTTACTCCCCCGGACCTGCTTATTTTTTTACTCCCACTTAACTCGACCTCTCTCTACTGGCGAACCCCCCCCCCTTTGTAGTGACAATTTCATGCTCCATGGATGCAGACAACGTCTTTACCCCCGCGCGAGTCAAGTGTACTCCGTCACGACTGCACAGGTAGTCGTTGCCATAGAATGGTTGTCATTTATCAATGAATGCCCAAGCATTGCTTGCACAATATTTTCCAGTCGGCAATTTATAGCAATTGCCCTGGACAGCCATTCACAACCAACTCCTCTTCCAGGCAAGACACCACATACTATCGGGATCCCTCCCCTATCTCTAACCTTCCCTAGCGCCTCCCTATACCCCGTGAAAAGTTCTTCACTGCTAACCTTAGTTCCTCACTCCTAACCTTTCCTATGTCGTTACCTCCCACAGTAAGACATACTACTGGATTGGTACCCTCCCCTGACAAAACCCTATCTATCTCAGCTACATGCCCTATCCCAGCCCCAGGAAAACACATCCTAGTCCTACATTTCCTATCTCTTGCACAAAAAGTCCTGTCTCAGAACCTTACCTGGCTGTCCCCAACTACCACGACCTTATATTTGGTAACTTGTTACGCTCGTCTACTATATTTCTAAGCCAATGTTTACCTATTTCGCGCCTAAATCTAAATTTGTCTAATTTAAAACAATTGTTTCGAGTTTGCTCCTGGTTGGATAGTTTGAGTACCTTTGTAATGTCCCCTTTCTTTAGCCCTGACTTCAATTTATACACCTTTATCATTTCGCTCCTCACTCTACGTCTCTCGAAGGAGTGCAAATTAAGATGATTTAACCTGTGTCTGTACTCAAGGTTCCTAATGCCCGGGATTAGTCCATTCATTCTCCTCTGAATTCTTTCCAAGGATTCCATATCCATTCTGTAATACGGTGACCAGAATTGAGCTGCGTAATCCAAGTGAGGTCTCACAAGTGAAAGATATAGTTTTACGATGACCTCGCTAATCTTGTAACTAACACTCCTTTGTCTGAACCCACATTGTTTACTTGGCTTAATGTGTTCCTACTTATCATTACTCCTAAATTTTCTCGCAGTCGGATTTCTCGATATCATCGTTGTTCACCTGGTATCTGTTTTCCCTGTTTACTTCTCCTACACTGAGTACTTTACATTTGTCCACATTGAATTTCATATGCCATTTTTCGGACCATTCGAAAAATTTGTTTAGATCTTCCTGTAGTTTTGCGGACTCCTCGTCAAATTTAATTACACGCCCTATTTTAGTGTCATCAGCAAATTTACTTATGTTGCTGTCTACGCCGATATCTATGTCGTTTATGTATATAATAAATAATAATGGTCCAAGTACTGAGCCTTGGGGAACTCCACTAGTGACGTTGCTCCAATGGGATTTAGTGCCGTTAATGCTCACTCGCTGTTATCTGTCCTGTAACCACGCTCTAATCCATTTTAGAATATCTCCTTTAATGCCATGAGCCTCCACTTTTCTTATTAGTCTTTCGTGGGGGACCCTGTCGATGGCTTTGCTAAAGTCGAGATATATTTTCGTATTGAAAGCGTTTGTCAATCAAGTGACCCACTCCCCGATTTCACCATATGTAACTTATCATCTCTGTTCATTATATATTTTTAGCCTTGTTATTCGTTGAATGATAGAATGAGAAAGGGAAGTAGATTGTATTTATTTATGTACCAAAAAAAAATCGATATTTCTTTCTCTCTCCCCCCAACACGCTACATCAGACGCACAACAACAGCGCAACACAACATCCACCACACCACATAAAATTATACCTCACTTGCACAACATAAAGCCTACACACACACTGCCGTTCTACCTCAGGTACACTGCACTCACCATCACACACAATAACGATCTCCATACCTCATTTTTACAGATAATAGCGAATTTCATAGTACTATTTTAGTCTTCAGTTTATTACACACGCACCGTTATATTGTCCTAGTATAAATTATTTCTAAAGGATTGCTCAGTATTATTAACTCGGTCGACTGAAAAAAAATGTCCCTGTTAATGGATCCGGATTAACAAAGGAGAGGCATTACACAAACTTGTGGTCAAAAAATGTGTTGAGAAAGTTTTCATATTTGCACCAAACACACCGTAATACTCATGATGTGAAGGAGTAACTCTGCAAGAACTGAAGTGTAGACGAGGGAACTGTCACCAGAAATACTATATACAGCGCCGTGAACTATTGCAGGAAATAACGGGAAAGTTGGCTGAGGGATTAGTATTATGTTAATCAGTGAGTAAGAAAGGAGGAAGGAATAATATTTTATTTACGAAAGACGGAAACTTTTGTTTTTCTTTTGCAAAACTCAAATTATTTAACATTAGTGACACTGAACCACAATATAGAAAAACAAGTAGACAATCATCATGTATATAAATATTGACACATCAACAAGTGATCCTCGAGCGTAAACACTAACGATCTTTGGCATGTTTATATATACTGTATTGTGTGGATCATCTCGCGCACCTGCTAGATCCCGTCACAAATAACACGTAGTCTGCTTTAACTCTGGCTTCTGGAACTTTTACGTTAACAAAGGAATGCAAACAGCACCATTTCAAAAGCTCTCAAGATTCTCTGAGGAAAATCCTGGACTTAAGGATTTTTGGGAGGCCAACAAAGCTGCAATGCACTGAGGCGAAAGCAAAGCTATCTCCAGAAGCTGCGGTCCACGTGCGGTAACATCACACACCACAGACGTAATGTAGTCAAAGAGGACTGAATTTATTCATCGTCATCGTTTGTATAAACAATGACACAAATCAAGATCGGGACGTCTTTGCATTTTAAAACGACCACAATGTTAAAAGTAAAAAAACATTCTCTAAAGAAAGTACACGTCTCATGCCACACCTGCAGCAGTACACGTCTCATGCCACACCTGCAGCAGTACACGTCTCATGCCACACCTGCATCAGTACACGTCTCATGCCACACTTGCAGTAGTACACGTCTCATGCCACACCTGCAGCAGTACACGTCTCGCAGTGCTACACCTGCAGCAGTACGTTTCATGCCACACCTACAGCAGTACACGTATCGTGCCACACCTGCAGCAGTACACGTCTGTGCCACACCTACAGCAATACACGTCATGCCACACCAGCAGTACACGTCTCATGCCACACCTGCAGCAGCACACGCTTCATGCCACACCTGCAGCAGCACGCCCGCGCCACACCAGCAGCACACGTCTCATGCCACACCATCAGCAGTACACGTCTGCCACACCCAGCAGTACACGCCACACCTGCAGCAACACGTCTCATGCCACACCTACAGCAGTACACGTCTCTATGCCACACCTGCAGCAGTACACGTCTCATGCCACACCTGCAGCAGTACACGTCTCATGCCACACCTGCAGCAGCACACGTTTCATGCCACACTGCCACCAGCAGTGCACGTCTCATGCCACACCAGCAGTACACGTCATGCCACCATCAGCAGTACACGTCTCATGCCACACCTCAGCAGTGCCACACCTTCAGCAGTACACGTCTCATGCCACACCTGCAGCAGTACGTCATGCCACACCAGCAGTACACGTTGCCACACCATCAGCAGTATCATGCCACCTGAAGCTACACGTCTTATGCCACTCTTGAAGCAATACACGTCTTCGCACACACCGCAACCAAGTACACGTCTGTGCCACACCTGAAGCAGTACACGTCTCATGCCACACCTGCAGCAGTACACGTCTTATTCCACACCTGCAGCAATACACGTCCCATGCTACATCTACAGCAGTACACGTCTCATGCCACACCTGAAGCAGTACACGTCTCGTGCCACACTTGAAGCAGTACACGTCTCATGCCACACCTGAAGCAGCACACGTCTCAAGCCACTGTTGAAGCAATACACGTCTCATGCCACACCTGAAGCAGTACACGTCTCGTGCCACACCTGAAGCAGTACACGTCTCGTGCCACACCTGAAGCAGTACACGTCTCGTGCCACACCTGAAGCAGTACACGTCTCCTGCCACACCTGAAGCAGTACACGTCTCGTGCCACACCTGAAGCAGTACACGTCTCCTGCCACACCTGAAGCAGTACACGTCTCCTGCCACGTTTTGACAAGTTTTAACAAGTCAAGTGGATGTCTGTGAGCCTTGTCCTCACTCTTATGACAGTCATTGATGTGTACAAGGAAATCTTATAGTAACAGACGAAACGATGCATTTTATGGCATTTTAGGGAATGTATAGCTAAATATAACCATTCTGGTGTCATTAAGGGACATCTTATTGAAGTTATTTGATAAATTGTTTGCTTCTTGATACTTCACGAAACGTTGCATGAAATGTACAATGTAATTTTTCTTCTGAACTTCAGGTAACTTCCCGTTCCATTTCATCCAACACATTTACAGTAGATTAGAACTTTAACTGAAGATAGAAATGATAATTAACTGCTAAGTTTGGAAAGACAATACTAGTGGGAGCTACAGGCAGACATTAGAAGGCCGATGAGTAACTTAAATTAAGGTTATTCATTATTTTTACTCAAGTTTCTGAACTAAGATACAAGAGGTTCCTCCATACAGCGTACGGAAGCTTTTTTTTTAATTACATTCAACTGCAGGATACTAAAAGTTAAATAAAAGCTAACAAAGGTCCAGTTCAACCACTAAATTATGTCTTTAGGATTTAAGCCTTGAACATGAAGTTTATTAGATTTAGCTGGTTGACTCTTATAATGTACTGCATTTGAAGATGACCAACAGCAATAGGTTCTTCTCCTCTTAAACGTTTTTCAGTCGGGTTTTTAATCTCATGTTGCCAATGTACCGTACAAACTTCCTATTTTCCCTTCTGGTGACGTCTCTCTATCGCGTATGACTTAGTAGATTCATGCGAGGAAGAGAGATTAAAGAAGACGGAATCATAATGGTATTTTATGATGTACAGTGAGAGATGAAGTATCATCCCACTACACCCACACCAGTCACACTACACTCACACCAGTCACACTACACCCACACCAGTCACACAACACACACATCAGTCACACTACACGCACCAGTCACACTACACCCACACCAGTCACACTACACACATCAGTCACACTACACCCACCAGTCACACAACACACACATCAGTCACACTACACCCACACCAGTCACACTACACACACATCAGTCACACTACACCCACACCAGTCACACAACACACACATCAGTCACACTTCACCCACACCAGTCACTACACCCACACCAGTCACACTACACACACACACCACATTTACTACACACACACCACATTTACACTACACACACACACATTCACACTACACCCACACCAGTCACACTACACACGCACCAGTCACACTACACCCACACCAGTCACACACTACACTCACACCAGTCACACTACACCCCACCAGTCACTACACCCACAGTCACACTACACTCACACCAGTCACACTACACCCACACCAGTCACACTACACACATCAGTCACACTACACACGCACCAGTCACACTACACCCACACCAGTCACACACACACCAGTCACACTACACCCACACCAGTCACACAACACACACATCAGTCACTACACCCACCAGTCACACTACACAGTCACACTACACACACACACCACATTTACACTACACACACACACACACCACATTTACACTACACACACACACATTCACACTACACACACATCACAGTCACACTACATGCACATCAGTCACACTAAACACACATCACAGTCACACTACACACACATCACACTACACACACACATCACAGTCACACTACACACACACAGCACAGTCACACTACACACATCACAGTCACACTACACACACATGAGTCACACTACACATCCCACATCACTTTCACACTACACACACACATCCGTCACACTACACAGTCACACTACACACACATCACAGTCACACTGCACACACATCACAGTCACACTACACACCTCACATCACTGTCACACTACACACACACATCACAGTCACACTACACACACATCACAATGACACCGCACACATCACAAACAGTCACACACACACACACGTATCACACAATTTTACACCACACAGTCATACCACAAACATTACACAGTCACAGCACATATACGTTGTCACGCTACTCACACATACACATCACACAGTCACAGAACATGTACGTTGTTACACACACACACACACACACACACACACACACACACAGTTTCATGTCAACTCCTGAGAACGAGTCAATACACCGCCGCCCGGTGTCTCCCTAACCACGTGAGGTCTTTTATATCAATACTAACGTAACCTCATAATGTATATACTGTAAACCATAACTTGTATGTTCAATTTATGTTCCCTTTCCTTTTATTAATGAAAACTTTTGATAAACGGCCCAACCAACCCCCACCCCATGTCGTTGCATTTCTGTCCAATGTATATTTTCAACCTTTTGGCTGCTGAACTATTTTATTTCAATTAACCGTAAATTATTATTACTAATATTAGTATTATTATCAATAATGGTTGCTCCTCGTGTAACATGGATGGCCTGCCCACGGGCCACCTAGGCGTGAATTTGTTTAAGGTGTAGAAGCTGTCGCCAGCACAACAACCACACCCTAGGTTAACGAGCTGCATGACCCAGTGTCAAGGAATAGTATGAGAAGACCGGACAACTCGTTCGTCAACTGCACTGGCGAACCATTACCCCGGAATTCGATTAACATCCAGGCTCTCAATTACTGCTGGTTGGACAGAGGCAAATGGCGTAAAGAAACTAGCCGGCGATCGAACCTGGGAACACTCACTTGTGAGGCGAGCAGGCTGACCATTACACACACACACACACACACACGCGCGCGAGCGGAAGCACCGAGAAAAAGTTCGGAAGAGGGCATGCAAGATTATTCTCTCCTCTTACTCCACATATCAAGAAGCGCTCAACACACTGTCCCTCTCGGCTCTCTCTGATCAGCACCATGACCTCGTCTACAAATTTGTTGAGTAGCTTCTGCACCATCCTTGCAACCGGCTCCTGCTTCCACCCGAGATCCCTCGTCAGCGAATTACTGTTTGACACCACAACCGCATCCAGCCCATACGAGCACGTACTGATCGCTTTAAGAACAGCCCAGTCCCAACCATTGTAAAAATTATCAACAACGCGTAATCAACCAGTGTGTTCACTCCCAGCCAATCTTACCTTTTTGCACTGTCACTATGTTGAAATGCCCTGTAGTATAACCTTCTCCTCCTCCCCTTGTTATTATACGTGTATCATATTTGTATCACTTATGATGCTTGTATATTATTTGTCAATTAAGTGATCCATTCCCCAATTATGTGACTATATTTTCAACCCCTTGGCTGCCAAGCTCTTTCAATAAACCGTTACTTATTATTATCATTATTACACACACATACAAACACACACACATATATATATATATATATATATATATATATATATATATATATATATATATATATATATATATATATACATATATATATATATATATATATATATATATATATATATATATATATATATATATATATATATATATATATATATATATACAGTATATATATATATATATATATATATATATATATATATATATATATATATATATATATATATATATATATATATATATATATTGTACAGTTTCACCGCCCCCCCTCCCCCCAATCCCCTCACATGGCCGGGAGCAGATTTCACCATAAATCCTTCCGAGTCATCACAAACGCAGATAGCCGTGAAATCTATGAATTTTGTGAAACTGTAAAATTGGAACGCCATCACGACTTGCCTGACAGCGCGGAGGTGGGTAATTTAAATGCCCATGAATAGATAAAAGAATTAATATATTTTTTTCAATATCTAATGAACTCATTTCATCCTGAAGACACTTGATTAAATTTGAATATACGTGAATGTAACTACAAATTAAAGTATACTCATTTAATTAATAAGCAATTATTTTTTAGTGCAGATATCCTTATATATTGATGGGAGGAGTTAATTTTCATATTCAACTAATAAATTTTAAGGAGTTTCAGTAACTATCAACAAACAAAACACTGTAAACTGTATTATCAGTAGAGGCCTTAGATTTATTAATGCTAAACCCATCTACAATTTATGAATAATCGTCTGGTTCAGCCTTAATATAAAGAACAACTGGCGTTATTAACCAAATAATGATACTCGTTTTAGTTGTAAATTATTATAGAATAATATAAATTATTCTAGATATGGAAAAATTTGTTACGTTGGGGTAGTGATGATGTTATACGTTTACAGTGTGTTATAAGTACCAATATCTGCAATTTTATGTGATCGTCACTTTTTACTGACCAATTTTAATTTTGGAACAAAAAAATATTGTAACTACTGTACTGTATCCCGGTATATATATATATATATATATATATATATATATATATATATATATATATATATATATATATATATATATATATATATATCGATAAAATCGCACGGGAAAAGGGAAACAACGGAGCACCTTAGCTTTCGTCTTTATTCAAGACATCTTCAGAGGAAACTGGTATCTGACTGTATTGGTTGCAATCTTTTCTCATGTTTTAGTTTGATACATTTGGTAGAATGCTTTGGGGTTTGTATTTGCCTCCCTTGCTATCCTTACCTCATTATACCTCTTAGCTTTCCTTATCTCGGTTTTAACCCTACTCGCCAATACCTTATAATAATCCCTGAGGTAAATTTTGCCACGAGATATCCTTCTACCTATAGCGTTCCTTTGGCCAATAATGTTCTTTCAATAATTATTAATCCATTTAAGGTCATTGTTGTCTGATCTGAGTTTTTTGTATGGTATGTTCTGCCTTTGTGCATTAAGTAACTCATTATTTAAATTGTCGTAGAACTCTGCAATCTCAGATCTCGTTATCAGGTCAGTCTCAACCATCAGGTCTCCTGGTATGGTGATGTCGCCCTCTATGGGTACATTGAGTGAGGTCACCTCATGTGAGGTCATGTAGCTCACCCCCAAGTGCTACACCCCCTCTCTCAACTGCCTCTTCAAACTATCAAAGTTTGCCTTCTGAAATGTGGGACCTTTGTGGAATTTTCCTTACGTCTGCTCTGAAAATCTAACTGGAATCTAATTTCGTTGTGATTGCTGTTTGCAAGCTCGTTCCCTACCTCGACATTGCTAATGAGGTTTTCTCTGTTCGACAGAACTAAGTCGAGTATATTGTTACCCCGTGTGGGTTCGGTTATATGTTGACTTAGGAAACAGTCATGGATCGTTTCGAGAAAATCCTCTGATTCTGAGTTACCCGTAAGGTCAGTCCAATCTATTTGGCCAAGGTTAAAGTCGCCTACTAGACAGATTTTGTTGTGTATGGAAGCCCTGCGCATTTCATCCCAGATATGTCGCTCATTAACTCTATCAAGATTGGGGGGTCTATATATTACTCCTGTGATTACTTTTTCCCTACCATCGATTAATTCTATCCAAATTGTTTCTGTGTTCCGCTCAGTTTTTATTTCCTTATTTATTTCACACTTCAGATTATCCCTAGCATAGATTGCTACTCCGCCTCCTTTCCTGGTTTGCCTATCGGTATGGAACAATTTGTAACCCGCAATTTGGTATTCGACCGGTAACTCGCGTGAGTCTAGGTTGATCCATGTTTCAGTGAATGCTCTTATATCGATTTTTTTGGTACATACCAAGGCCCTAATATGATGCCTTTGTTTCTCATGCCTCTACTGCTTGCGTAGTAGACATTTAAGTTAGTCGTGTTCTGAATCCTCCCTTTACCGCGTTTAGGTTTAAACTCCCCGTCTAATTTAGTTTTGTCATCATTCCTAACACTATTTCTCTGTAATCTTTCACTTTGTTTACCCGCTTCCATTGCAGTCTCCTCCACCCCCGTGCCCATATGTTCCCCTAGTAGTTTAAAGACTTCGATATCTTATGAACTGCCCCCTTTAGAGACCCAGCCAGGGTTGCCACCCCATCCCGAGACAGGTGTACCCTATCCCTAGCATAAATGTCCCTTCTGCTGTAGAGGTTGTCCTAGTTGTCAGTGAATGGGACTGATATTGACTTGCAATATCAGTCAAGACGGCCGTTGACACCAACTGCCCTTGACAACCATTCATTGCCAACTCTCCTTCTAGGCAGGACACCACATATGATAGGGATCCCTCCCTTAGTCCTAATACGATCTATAGCTGTCTTGAACTTATCAAGAAGCTCCTCACTCCTACACTGGCCAATATCATTGCCTCCTGCACTGAGGCAGATAATGGGTTTGTTCCCATTACCAGACAAGATATTGTCCATCCTGTCAACTATATCCCACACCCCAGCCCCTGGCAAACACACCCTCATCCTATTTTTATTTTTACCACAGAAGGCTCTGTCCAAGTACCGTACCTGTGAGTCACCAGCAGTTAAAGTTTTTGTACCTTCCTTGTCAGCCCTGTCCCTGACTGTACTAACGTCCAATTTGTCTATCAAGGGACTGACTGAGTTGGTACACTTAGCTGTTGTTGTCGTTGTTGTCGTATCTTTGGTGTGTTTTTTCACCACCAGTTTGGTAGTCTCTCTCCTCATAACCTTCCATTCGCCTGAGTTTTCGTCAGACACGGGCTTTCCTTGTCTCGCCTTTTCCTTCATCCTCGCCTTCTTTTCCTTTAATTTCAAGATCTCTAACTTGGCCCTCTCCAACTCGGCCCATAAAAGCGTACACCCCCGACGTAAAGTAGCATTGGCCATATCTGATAATTATCCCTCTGGAGCTAACCTTGCCGTGACCTTTCCTCTAGTGAGATCAGAACACAGGAACAATGATTGAACATACAAATTATTATAGTTTACAGTTGATGGCCTGGGCTGGTCATGGAGACACCAGGTGGTGTAGTGTTCACGTGGTGTAGTAACTCGTCCTCAGGTGTTGAAATGAAGGACCTCACATGGTCATGGAGACACTGGGTGGTGCGGTGTTCACGTGGTGCAGTAACTTGTCCTCGGGTGTTGATATGAAGAACCTCACGTGGTCATGGAGACACTGGGTGGTGTGGTGTTCACGTGGTGCAGTAACTCGTCCTCGGGTGTTGATATGAAGGACCTCTCGTGGTCATGGGGGCACCGGGTGGTGTGCGGTGGTGTCGTAGTACCTCGCCCTGCTGGGTGGTGTTGTATTATCTCGTAGTCAGGCGCATAGGCGGCTGGCCCTCTGTTGTTCCTATGGTGGACTGATTAGCACCTCCTGGTCGGTCAGAATACGGCAGTCAGTTCCCAGGGGTGCTTATCCCACTGGTGGGTCACGGCTCTCACTGGTACTGTCTGGTGCTGAATTCACTGGCTTAAACACTGTTCATCTATGCTCAACACTGGTCCCACTTCTTTCCGAAACGAAATTGTCACTTTTGTTTATGTTGATATCTCGGTGGTGAGGATGGGTTGGGGAGAGGTACTTGGGGATTGGGCCGAACTTTGGCCAAGGTGGGGGGGGGGCCCGCTGCTCAGCAGGAGCAGTGCCTGAATATGTCTCGACCCTACGGTGGTCAAGGATGTAGTGTAAATTATAATAATAATTTTGTGTGTGTGCGTGCGTTCGTACGTGTGTAATAATAATAATAATAATTAGCAGTTTATTGAAAAATTACATAAGCCATAGGCTGAAAATTACAAACATTATGAGTGGTATAGTACAGTACAGCACACCACCGTATACTGTACATATAACATATTTGAAATGGGGAGAGAGTCTTTTAAAAAAAGTTTCCAGTGCAGATGCAGCACCAAAAAAGAGGCATGGGATTGAACACAAATTATTTATCTACTTAATTGTTGAGGATTTTTACAAAGTTGAATTGTTGCTGCTCTTTTATCGATCCCATGAATTCTTATGAACTTGAAATGGTTGTCGTGTCGGACAGCAATTTGCTGATGAGTAATCCCAGGTGTGTTTGTTTTAGATTTGCCCCGCGAGGGGGCTAGTTTATTGGGCACCCCTTTGCATCCCGTGCAAGGCGAAGCGCAAAAGTGTTTTTACAGCGACCAACAGCACGTGGAGTTCATGCTTGTCTTCTTGACTCATGCAGTTTTGGATGCAAGTGTCTGAAGGGCCATGGATTATGTGGGCAAGTTACATATAGTGACAGGATGAGTGTGTGGGGGGAAGATTCCCATTGCAATATATTTGTTTATGGCAAGGCGTGGCAGGTAGGTCCATAATAAGGCAAGTGCCAGGCCTGTCTCTAGGAGGAAGGATATTTGGTCAGGAGGAAGGGGTGTTGGTGACGGCTGGGGACTGTGCTGTGGTAGGATAGGCATGGTGATGGTGGAGAGGGGCACTTGCATCCTGTACACATTGGCATATTAATGGACAAAGTACAAACCTTTTAGTGTGAGTGTGATGGCATGTGCGTCGGTAGTTGCAACATCGAGGAGGAGGTCGAAGGGTTGGTAGGGAACGTCCTTCCTGGCGGAGGTACGTAGTTCACGTGCATGTCCTTCGTATGGGCTAACAGTGCGGAGAAGTAGAGTGGAGGGCTCTCGCATCCCCTGGTCCAACTGGGTGGACTGATGAGGGCAGCCCAGAGACAGGCGGAGGGTGGACAGTAGGGAGTGACAGTTTGGCAAAAGTTTTCAAAATCTAATTGCTTGGGTTGGATTATTTGTCTATCGGCCACGCTAATTCCGAATATGTTTGAGTTTTTTACATCATTGCATTAGAAGGTTTGTGGATACTTTTGGGTTTGGCATGAAAAACGCGAAAAAACTGTAAATAATAAAGGGACTGGCAATGTGGCACAACCTGTTAAAATCAAGTTATTGAATTGGATTATTCGACTACTGTGTACACTGGTTCATAATATGCTATTGTTTTACAACTCATCTACCATGAGACCTCTGACCTTGAATCCCCTGAACTTTTCTTTTTTCTGTTCTCGTGACCTCTTCCTGACTCTCTCCACTTTCTTCCAGTTAGTCACTTTAGACTTGTCCCCTTCAGTTATGATGTTGTCTGCAGCTCTGATGGTGTTTGCGATGTGAGCCACTGCATCATTGGATACCTTGAACCTGTCAGCAGTTTCTCCGATCCTGTCCTCGGCTTCTTTCTCCCTTTTCCTTTTCTCTGATCTTGCTCTCCTGTCGACCATAGCCTTGAACTCATTGTCATTGACATCCTTATAATCACTATCTTCTTCCTGAGCACTGTCATCCACTGCCGACACTTTACACGACATCCTCTCCATCTCCTCCTTACTCTTTGACCTCATCTTCTCAGTTTTCCTCTCTTCCTCAGCCCTTTTCTTTGCCCTCTTCGCTTCCTTCTCCCTCTCTTCTTTCAGCTTGGCAGTCACAATTTTGTCAACGCCATCAATGCAGCCCTCCCTTCCCGGTTTCCTCTGGGCTGCCAGGAAGCTTTTCTCTCGTTCGTGCACTTTGCTGTCGTCTGCCACATCAAACAACTTCTCAGCTATATCCTCGAACCTCATCTTCAGCTTCCCGTTCTTCGTTTTCTTCCTTTTCTGTTTCTGTCCATTTCCCTTCATCATCATCGTCTCCCTCCGCATCCTCCACAGGTCGTGGACTCTCATTTTCACCCTGATTTCAGAGATAGTGGGGACAGTGGCCTTCCTATACACATCCAGTACCTTCTCAGTCACCTTGTTGGTGGCATCCATATAATCAAAAGCATTTGTTCTTCTCCTTAACCTCTCGTTTTCTGCTTCATAAGCCAGGGCACTTCCAACTTCCTTGTTCAGAGGCAACTTGTTAGATGGCAGAGGCATCCGAACCCCGAACACCTTATCGTTACCCTGGCGCAGCTGAGTGTTGCTAATCTTAGGACGACCCATCTTGGTGGCGGCCCTTTGAACTAACTGCAAAACAACACAGAAAAAACAACTTTCAGCACTTCAATATCACCACCTATTGAACAATATTTTATTCAAAAGTACGGACTGAGATTTTGTCCTTAACTGTCCAAGTCAAGCTACTTGGGCTGAATTCGTTGATCAGTCCTGGGACGAATATTACCAACGGCGTGAATAGATTCCGTGGAATAAATTCAGGGCATTCCCGTCCAGGGAGCCTCAACAAACTCTGTAAATATTGCCATTGGCCTGCCATTGGCACATATACGGAGTTTGGTAATGTTCCATGAGCGGGAATGTCCTGAATTCATTCCACGGAATCTATCCACGCCGTTGGTAATATTGGGCCCTGGTTTTCGAAATATACGTATGTGGTGACTTGCAGCAAAAATATCGGCATAATTTGTAGCGCATTGAGTTGTAAAACAATAGCATATTATGAACCAGTGTACACAGTAGTCGAATAATCCAATTCAATAACTTGATTTTAACAGGTTGTGCCACATTGCCAGTCCCTTTATTATTTACAGTTTTTTCGCGTTTTTCATGCCAAACCCAAAAGTATCCACAAACCTTCTAATGCAATGATGTAAAAAACTCAAACATATTCGGAATTAGCGTGGCCGATAGACAAATAATCCAACCCAAGCAATTAGATTTTGAAAACTTTTGCCAAACTCAGTAGTTGTAGTTAGGGCGGCGTGCGGGGATAGGGGAGGAACGCCCAGGCCCGCGCGTGGCGACGGGGGGGGAGGGCAATGAGTAGATGGGGCTCAGAGGGCACCATTCGTCGATGATAACGGCGGAGGGATCCAAAGAGATGCTCAACACGGCACTCTAGTTAGCGGAGGGACATGAACTGTCTCACCTCGCCGGAGAGAGTTTTTTGGGGGTGCTGGCAGCTTCAGAGTAGGGACGGGGAGGTGGACCACGAGCGTCAGAGCGGCCAGGCGGGGGTGATGAAGATGGTGTTGTAGCTTGTCCCAGACTGACTGGTGGGGTCACGATGATAACCACAGAGAGTTAAGAGGGCCAGTATACTGAACACAATTTGCTATATGTTGTGAGAAAGGTAGATAATAATCTTGTACAACCTCTCCTACACTCTCTTGTAGTGTGTGTTCTGTGACAGGTGCAGTAGAAGGCCAGGTAGGGGAAGTATAAGTGAGTTTAGGAAATGTGAAGGCTATATATACTGTAAATATTCTTCTGTTCAGTCGCAGGAATTCCAAGTTTGAGACGACGGAGGATGCGGAGACGACAGTAGGAACAGTTAACGATAATGCAGGGGTGTACTTTCCAGCTCATTTTGTCTCCCGTATTGACGTTGAAAAGATTGGTGCCGGTCCAATGGTGGAGACTGTTCGGTGTGTTCAGGAGGCGTGTTGGTCACACTGATACCAGTGGTGGAGTCGTTAACATATTTCAACCGAGTGGGAGTGTCCATTAGGGCATTGTTGCTGAAGATGAGAAAGCAGAAGCCCCATTCTAGTGCCTTGGGGGACGTCGCAGGTGAAGGACTGAAAGGTGCTGACAGCCCTTGGGAAGTGAACAGTTTCGTATCGGTCGCTAAGGAAGACTTAAATCGTTTTGTGGGTGGGTGTGTGACGGTACACAGGGATATTTGCGAAGTAGCGGTAATTACTATATGTCACATTTTCCATTGTAACATAGGAACGATCATATACAGTAGATAATCGTCATACAAATAAGAATTAATAATATAATTACCAACCTGACCAAACTTAATTTAGGAATAATTTGGTTATGAGAGTAAACGATGTTTTAATTGTAACAAAGCCGATTTTACCATATGTGAATTAATTTCCATTAAGTTATAGCAGTGAAAGCAAAAAGTTATCATTATTTGTCAAAAACAGTAATTGCGTTTTAAAGCTTAACCAGGCGATTATCCCTAATTAGCGGGACATGATAATAGATTAAATCATCAGTGTCCTAATTAATTGCTTTGAGTTTTTTTTTTTTTGGGGGGGGGGCACCCCCCTACATCCTTGTGTAAGGTGAAGCGCAGAAGTGTTTACAGCGCCCAACAGGGCAGCATGCTGAATTCATGCTTGCCTTTATGTCTCATGAGTTAAGGGTGTAGAAGCCTGAAGAGTCAATGGTTTATGTCTAAGCAATTTATTGGAAGCTCCAACAACTTTCCCTGAATACGAATTCGCAAATTTCGATTTACAGCAGGTACCTACTTTGCTGCTAGGTGAACAGGGACCAAGGGAGGCTGGGAATTGTGTCCGAACAACTTTCCACCGTCCCGGAATCGAACCCGTGTCATCTCGCTTGCGAGGCAAGAGCGGTACCGCTCTACCCACCGACGCCCCAAAGTTTGTAATTTTAGTCTTGGGGGTCGCGGTCAAGGTTTAGAAAGACTTTGAGGTTGGATTTTCGCCTGTAGTGAGAGAGCGCGTAAGGATGCCGTGTTGTGTCAGGTTGTGGGACTGTGACCTGGCAATGTCAATGTTTTAAAGGGGATCAGAACACAGGACTGAGTTGTCAAAAGGGGAAGTAACAGCAGGTGGTGGTAAACATATACAGGCGAGTTGACTGAAGCAAACCTTTTGGGTTTCGTGAACAAGGACGAACAACGACGCCAATAAGGACTGTGAGGTAAGTTTGTGTAAAGTGTACGTGAGGAGAGATGAGAGCTAGCAGGCGTTGATATAGGAGACACGGGTGGTGCTGAGGTATGGGGTGTCAAGGACTGTTGAACGATGTATATACACAACAGCAGTGGTGTAGCGTGCAGGTGTAGCGGAAGAGGAGTGTTAGGTGGAGTGGGTGGTGACGCAGTGTTGACTGAAGGTTGTCGGCCAGGCAACACACACGGGATCCCGAGTACCCACACCCCAAGCATACAAAGACAAGGCCGACCATGTTCTTAGCCTGTGGGTACGATGACATATTTCCTTAAATCTTAAAGTCATTGCACTCAAGGGATTAAGGTATCGTTCTCAAGAGGTTAAAAATGAGATATAATCCCTCTCCTTTAAGGACAAGTAAATGTTATCCTTTACACTTTTTCGGTAAATTAAAAAAAATTCTAAACAGGTAAATGGGTTTGCATTGTCCTTGGGTTGGCATCCCTGCATGAGAAGTCTGCTGTGCTTAACTCAATAGTGTATTTCCAAGCACTGTATACGGTACCTGTTAACGTTAAATGTAGTCACTTGAATAGTTTTAGTGAGAGAAAACGTCGTCTACTATAAATGAAAACCCAGAAATATAATCCGTTTGCCAGTTTTAAGTACAGCCAAATAATTTGGCATATTTGTTGGTATTATTTCACTTGGTGCCACAAAACGAATCTTGGTAATTTTATCGTCGCAATCGGTAGTTTTGACAATTCTAAGACACTTTTCTTCAATATCATTTCTGGGGCAAATTACGTTTAAGTGAGATATTTAAAATTGTATTATGTTTGTTCGTACGTGGCTGTACACACCAGAACATCGAAAGACTGTGAAGCTCCCAGTTAGGTTAGGTTTGGTTTGGTTAGGTTTGCTTTAGTCGGTTAGGGTAGATTCAAAACTGTTTTTCGAACACTTCTAACTTTGATTTTTATTGCAAATTTCTAGATCCTGAGATGAGGGGAGCTTATCTCTGAAACTATTGAGTTGCGCCAAAAATGAAGGTCAAATTAGTTCATAACACATTAAAAACCATCGGAAAAATAACCTTGATATCGTTTAGTGGCAACAAGTGAAAATTTACCTATTTGTGTTGCTTGAATACTGAAGTACAAAATTTCACCATAAGAAATACAGTGACTGACATACTGTAGATATTAAAAGACTCTCTGCTGTATGTTAATAAGAGTTTTGTAACTATAGTAACATTGAAATTTTCTTTAATAGACATACTATGGGTAATATTAAGACAACAGAACTGATTGATCATATTTGTATAGAAAACGTTTTTGTCAAAGATTATTATTATACCAGTTCACGGTCACCTACCAAGAGTGTGTTAAGGATTAAATAAGTAACTACTAGAAGCGGCAGTAACACCTAGAAATGTTAGTCACGGATCCAACTGATGAGAATTGCGAGAAATGATCCTAGATGAGCGAGTCACCCATATTACTATTGGGTTAGAATAAGTCCTCCGTTATAGTGTGGCTGTACTTATGATAAAACTGGCCAATATGTAAGCACTCGAAAATATATCAGAACCTGGAAGGGAATCAATGTTTTCTTATTTTCATATTTGCAGCAAAAATAAAAACCGCTGTCGACACTAAAAAGCTAAATAATCAGACACTGCTTTTCGATATTTTCTGTTGTTTTTCCTCCAGACGTGTGAAAAATAGTCACTCAGGAAATTACGAGGAAGAAGAAGAAAAAGTATGTTAGGGCAGGACATGGCGCACACCTTACTGGAAGCCAGGGTGTGTGGCTCAGCAAAAACTACAACGAGTTTCCCTGCCTAACTAAGGCATGTTTCCTTAGTACATTCTTGTCTTTGACTCACACACACACACACACACACACACACACACACACACACACACACACACACACTCTCTCTCTCTCTCTCTCTCTCTCTCTCTCGTATCTATCAAGCTTCGACAAATGCCTCACTGGCACCGAGGACAGAGCAGCTTCATGCCACAATTATAGCCACGACTTTAAGACCACTCGCTTTTATTGTCGTTGTCCTCAATCCCCCCAGCCCCCCTCACACCATATGCAAGTCTCACCCTTGTTCAAACTCTACCCATAGTCATCTTGAACCCAGGCTCACACCCCGCCCATATGTTATATATTGTCTAGTAATGGGGGGCCGGTGGTAGAAGCGGTATCGCTCTTGCCTCGCAAGCAAGATGTCACGGGTTCGATTCCCGGGCCGGTGAAAGTTTTTTGGACATACTTCCTAGCCCCCATTAGTCCCTGTTCACCTAGCAGTAAAGTAGGTACCTGTTGTAAGTTGAAAGTAGCGAATTCGTATTCAGGGAGTTGTTGGAGCTTCCAATAACTTGATGATATAAACCATTGACTCTTCAGGCTTCTACGCCCTTGACTCTTCAGGCTTCTACGCCCTTAACTCATGAGACATAAAGGCAAGCATGAACTTAGCATGCTTCCCTGTTGGGAGCTGTAAACGCTTCTGCGCTTCACCCTACACAAGGATGTAGGGGAGTGCTCAATAATAAAAAAAAAAATGTCTAGTAATGGGTTGAGCTCATCATGAACTCCGCACCCTAAGGTGTACTTTGTCAGCTTTATGTTAAGGTCAGTACAAGACCCAACCAGGGCCCAGGCCACCCACATATACAGGGGACGTGGCTACTGGTTTCCTCTTTAACGTCAATCTATCCGTCAGTTCATACTCACCTTCATATTCACTGTATATATATTAAAAAATTCATGGCGTCCATTCTGACCTCATCGTTGGAATAGTTTGATGGCCAGTCACAATTCATTATTTATGATGAATGAATTTCCACCCAATCTACAGCACATTATTTATTCAGGTAATAGTCTGGTAACAAGCCGCCTCCCCAACACTGTTTTAGTGAATCGCGTGAAGGAATTTACACTGTATATTATGTCAGCAGTAGGGTAACGCAGGTGACCAACAATTACTTTTTGGCTGCACTGTCTACTTCTCAGATATAGTAAGTTTTTTGTTAATATTCCCAAAAATTCAAAATATATCAGCTCGTGGTCTCGGCTTAGATCGTGGTGACTACAGGCACACGATGTGATTACTTGTTATTTAAGCATTAAGTGTGCTGTTGTTGTCCTCTTCTCCCGGAGCTGTATTATTTGACTCTGTACACACACACTATATATACTGTATATATATTAGCCTTCTCAAGTATTTCTCCTTAGTCTGTACTCACCCCTGAAGATGTGAATTACACGAAAGCGCTTGGGAACTTCTTGTTTCCTTGTGGTTATCAGCATATATATATATATATATATATATATATATATATATATATATATATATATATATATATATATATATATATATATATATATATATATATATATATATATGTGTGTGTGTGTGTGTGTGTGCGTGTGTCGATCGTTCTTCTTGTTGACGATTAATAGTTTACAGTATATTTACTGCTTCGATTCTGAAATTCCTAAATTGAAACAGCAGCTTTTCCCTTGCTAGCGCGGCCAGATCCTCCCCCACCTTTTTTTGTTTATTTTTTGACTCGGACTGTAACTGCGGGGCAGAATATTGTTTTCAGTCCTCTGTCTCTGTGTTTCTAAAATAACACGAGAACTGGTTTGCGTATTTGCATCAGACTTGGTAGGTTTGCTCAACATGTGATAAAGTCTACATGATGAACAAATTTATTGGTTTGGATTGCGCCGAAACTGACCAAGTGTTGCCATGGTAACGGTTTAGCTAAGGATAACATATAGAGTTTTTCGGGTGTTTAAGAAAACAACGGCATGAAACAGTTTTCTGCGGTACATTAATTTACAGTAACATCGTCACTAGTACAATATTTAACCTGCCATGGTACTGGTTTGTGGGCACGGTTTGCATTTGCTCGGCATTTTTAAGGTTATATAGTGAAAGGTAAAAACAATCCAAGAAGGCGGGTTTTGAGCTGCCCTTTGGTATATTAGACACTATTCTTACCTGATGTTTGTTGTCTTTCTGCATTTTAAGATGTATTGCGTGTATTTTGGGAGTGTTTTGGGAAGAACATCGTATATTTTGGGAAGTGCATCGTATATTTTGGGAGTGTCTCGGAAGGATTAAGTGTATGTTAAGCATGTCAGGAGGTATTAAGTGCTTGATGTGCAGACTTCTCGGTAGAAGTGCGTCTCATCAACACTTAAGAAGGCCGTAACGCGACGGGCGCCTGTAAAACTCCTGGCTGTATCGATCATGTCATGAATCACCAAGTTGTATGAGCCAGAGGGAAGACTGCCTCTTTCATTTGTCTCTCTGGCCACACATCTTACGCCAGACCTCTTTAACTTTTTCATTGCTGACTATATCAGACAAGTTTACTTCGAGTTTTAGTGTAGGAAGTTTCTCCTATTATACGATATGAAACTCAGTTTGATGCTTTATGCTCAACTTTTTTATGTTTGTCTGGAAAAAACACATTATTATTTATTTTTTTAATGTTGGGAGTTTGCTTTATAGTCAAATGTTGCATTATGCCTTTTATTTTATTGGTATTATTTACTTGCACCATTGTTCGTGAAATCATCCCTTTGGCTGTGCCACATGGATGCGGCGTCCGAGTGGATACAGTGCTCGCCTTCACTCAAAGGTCGTTGGTTGCCGCTATGAAAGGGTAACTACCTAACTTTACTGTTGGGGAAAGTCAAGCTGATCGGGTACAGTATAATGATGGCCTCGCTGTCTCCCTCTGTATCTTACAACCTCTAACTGGCCTAGGGGACCCGCCTTCACTTCAACATGATGGTACCCACGTTCTAGTAACTGCTGCTACTAAAACACCGCCGTGTTTTTACTGTAAAGTAACTTTAAATAACATATTGATATCATGTTTTTGCACCTGACAATTTGGAGTCAAGTATCTAAGGATTTTTTTTATTTGTCTCGAGAATTTTGATGCTATCTGTTGTTACTCGACAGATACTACTTTCAAAAAGCCCTCTAATAAATAAATAAATAAATAAATAAATAAATAAATATTTAAATAAATATAAAATGATCAACTCAATATGTAGTGTACCCCAGATCAGATCCTTGAGCGTTCCTATCGGTCCATCAATCAAGGCGCCATTCTGTGGGCTGACGACCAAGACGCTCCACTCTGACCGTAACTGGGCTCTATCAATCCTCTCCGATTTTGTACTTATCATCTGACGCAACTTTTAATTTCATTCATCCTTCGCAATCTCTGCCTTCCCTTAGCCTCTCTGCCTTCAATTTGATCTATTGACATTTCTACCATTGTCCCCTTATCACTAAATGTATGGCCAATGTATCGTATTCTTGTTCCTGTGTAAAATTACAGTATTTCTCTCATTTTATCCAAGTTTTAGCATTCTCCTACATAATTATTAAAGGCCTTGAATCTCCTGATGTTTGCCGAGTGTTTAGGCTTTTGATTCTTATAATAGTATAGACAAAATATTGTATTTCACCTGGCCATTTCTCAAATAAAAATCTCTCCTTTTTTTAACCGAGTTCTTATGATGATAAAACATGCGTGAAATCTACCTAAAACTATACTGCGGAAACCTCGAGAAACTAGAGCTTGGCATCTCTCCTGAACACGTCATACACCTGCCTGCACCATTACGTGGGTCATTATCCCAGGTCTAGGTTTACCTGTGAGCCTATCAGTGGCTAATGTTGCACCCGATTCTGAATCATGAAGCAAGACGCAGAATCTGGCGCTCTCCTTTTGTAGTAGTCTTCCTCTTTCCCTCTCCCCCTCTCCTTCATCCCCCTCCCCCTTCATTCCCATCCCCCATCTTACCTTCTCTCTTTCTCGTACCTTCTCCCTCCCCCGTTATTATTTTTGCCTAATATTTTTTCGTGTGTGTGTGTGTGTGTGTGTGTGCGTGCTATATCTAGACTGTGTTATGATGCATCGCGAGTGTGCTTGATTTTCCTTACTCCGTGGTAGGCATTACCTCGAGTGAGTTAATCTTTGCTTGGACTGCTCAGCTTCATCTTAATTCTGTTAGGCTTCAGGTAGGCTTCTAGGCTCTGCATGAACTGTTAGGATTTACTTGACCTATTTTGGTGTTTCTGAATGTTACCTGACTGTGTTATATTTCAATGAGGTTGTGATAAACGTTAACTATAATGTGCTAGAATTTTTATTGTGCTTACGTCAACTTTACCTAAATTGTGTTACAAGACTGTATCCCACACCCGATTGGTCACTACTCTGCACCAAAGAACCAGGAAGCAATACAGGTAATCTTCGGGTAAATATTGGCCTGAGTGATCCAGCGAATATTTTCCTTCTGGCTGTACAAATCTTTGGTGAACAACGTAATCAAAATCTAAGATAATTTGAGTGGAAAATCATTGTCATTTTTTGTTTCTCCTTTCTTATAGTTATAGTTGAAATGAAAGAACATTTACAGAAATGTCTGGAAGACCCAAATATCCTTATATGCGAAATAAATGTTTTGAAAATTTTCTGCGGAAGTCACGGTGTGTCACCAGCTCAGTCAACATTATGTTCATCTCCCATCTTTATATAAATAAGATATTTATTTTTTGGTCTGTTGGTATGTATTTAAAAAAAGTTTGAATATATCTTAAAGAAAATAATTGGTCTACGAGTATATTTTTATATTTATATTCGTTTATCATCTGGACTACTTAACAGCTTACTAGCTGTTCGGGTGGTTGGTCTGTTCTTCGGTACGAGGAAACTAAAGTCCCCGGAGGGAACGTGCGATGTGTTGTAGGGACAACACCCTCCTCACACCCTGGGAACCTCCACCACGTCACCACTGTCTTGTTTCCTTTACTTTCCAAGACACCAGACACTGTAATAAAATTAATCTTCTAAAAGAGGGAATTTTCAACTTGGGAACTCATGTGGTTACTCTACTATGAGTATGACTTAACAGAGCCTTAATTCTTCTAATGATACATTTACTGTCAGTCTGGATTGCTCTTGTTGCAACCAGGCTTCTGCACAAGAACTTCTTTTCCACGGGGGATAACAACAAAAAGGTACTCTTGGGTTACCACACAGTCTCGCGTCACTGACAGTCACTGTAGACGGTTGTCGCAGCAAGGAGAACTGGTAAGCGTGACTTGTTTAACCACATAGGTGCAATAGACCAGCCTGGATTGTTTTTGTCGCAACCAGGCTTCCACACGTGATATTTCCACGGAATAACAAACCGAGGTTAACACACTTAGTCTCGTGTCGATCACGGTCACTGTAGACGAGTGTCGTGCAGGAGAACTCTGTAAGCGTGAATTGATTAACCATTTACTGTAGGTTTGGTAGGCCAGCCTGCATTGCTCTTGTTGCAACCAGGCATCCACACGTGATATTCGCACGGGGATAACAAACCTAGGTTAACACATTTAATCTTTTGTCAACGACGGTCCACAGGACAGGGTGGCGGTGGAGGACTCTGTGTGGTGTCCCGGTCCCTTCAGGAGGAAGAGGATGGGACGACGTCTTAACTAACCCATGGCCTAGGCCCTAGGGGATACTACTCTCGTGAGGTTTTTGGGGTGTGAGGCGCAGAACAGTACAACACTGTCTCACTGGCCTCCCCCTATGGAAGATTATCATACCACTAATGGAAAATATGTGTAGCAGTTATGGCTTGCCGGGTGCCTTATCTCTAGTAAACAAACTTTGGAGCTTCATTTGATGAAGATTTTTGTATATAATTGTGCTAGGTATATGATTATTTTCCCCTTATTGCTAATATATATTGACTTCAAAGTTTCATGATTGCTCTCTTAGTCTTTTTGATTACATGGAAGAACATTAATGGCGTCCCTATAGTTTCCCCCACTTCTTTTCTCCTAAAAAAACCAAAAACATTTTCACTCTAAAAGCTGTGGTGAAGATCAACATAATACTCGTCTCTTTTGATAATGAGACTCGTGTTTATTTTAATGGCTCTCTCTCTTTACCTAACGACTGTGTTCGGATTTTTCTCTTCATTCGTTCTCGTTGGCCTTCTTGAAGGAGAAGTTGTTGTGTAATGTTTTGTTTTTCTTGATAAAGTTCAGTGGTGTGGCTTGTGATGTTTTACACCATTTAACACATTAACATTTTTATATTTTTCTTATTTTATTTCCTTCTTTCTCTTTAGTTTACATGTATCATACTTCTGACTGACACTTTTCTTAAAATTGTGGCCTTATATTCTGGCTAACTTAGTTAAACTGGGATCGCTCGGTGACATGTCCGATTGTACCAAATCTATTGTACAATTCAACTTTAAGCTGCAATAACTTTAATTCTAAATAAAACCTCTGAATAAGTGAAGGTTCTTTATTCTTTATGAGGAGTATTTGTTGAAATATTCAGTTGTATTTTACCTAGCACTAGTGTACGGTCACTAATGGAGCTGAAGCTGGGGATACAAAACTAAAAAAAAAAAAAAAAAAAAAAAAATATATATATATATATATATATATATATATATATATATATATATATATATATATATATATATATATATATATATATATAGTGCCGATTGAACCATACCAAGTCCGATATCCTGTTAGTTTTTCTCATAAAGAAGGATTTTTTTTTACAATACGCGTGTGGCCAGAAAAAACAACAAATCATGAAAGCCTCGCTCTCGAATTCTTTCATCAACTTAAAATTTTCCAATAGCTGTTTCACAATGTTTATAACTCAACGCCATTGACCAATGACTCGTACAGCGGCGCCATAACGGAGTGGGTCTGTCCCAGGCAACCCCAGGCTAAGTGAATTTTCCCAAGGGTTTGCCAGCTCTCCACGGCAAACTGCGTTCTCAAAAAGGGACACGAGACACAGTTGCCCTGAAGCCAGAGTAAGACGAGTCACTGCGCACCCCGTGCCTACACTGTCTTCGCTACAAACCAGGTTGGCGGGACCACAACGTATTCACTCGGGCCACAAACTTTATACATATGTTTGTCATCACTTCTATTGAAAGAAGGAAAGGTTTGTTTGGTTGGTTACTACACATTACTAGGTATTGTGTATGTGGTAAGAGAGAGTTTCTGTCCACATTTACTTTGTTTTCCAAGTGTTTACGTAAGCTAATGATCTAATTGTGAGGTAGTAGGTGTAGCGGAAGGAGCCGTTTTCCTTTTGGGAACACCTTGGCACCGGAGGCCTTCTTATGCGTTGTTCAGTCTTTTATTTGAATGTTGTAGAAGGCTTCATGGGTTGATGTAGACCCGAACCCTGTGCTTCAAAAAGGAGTCAAATGGCGTGGTCTGAGATGTACGTCAGGATACATACAAACTTGGAATAATTAATTACGGGGCCTTGGTGTGTTTTTCCGCTAAGGGATTGTTGAATACTTTCGTTTGATCCTATCTACATGGGGGTGGGACAATTCCTTTGGGGGAAGTCTGATAACTGGCCATTCCAGGGTAGGTTGTTTCCGCGAGAGTGACAGCTTTGTCCCGTTTTTCCCAAATCTGGACTCCCCCCCCCCCCTCCCCCATATTTCTGTCCTGCTCGTATGACAGCAGCTTCAACACTCTTCATGAATTTCCTAAAATTCACCCAAAAAACACCTCCCCGCCCCGAGGGATACTATTTATATTGTTTTCGTTGACACGTAACAAACCTCTTTCTTGTTTTACTTGCCATTCAATGTTGTGTATTTTGTGGACCTATGTTGTGTTGCTGCATTTAGCTTGGAGGCAATATTCTCTCAGGAAATTTTACTTTTGTCTATGTATTAGTGTACAGTAGATCTCATTTGAGCTGAGTTAAAGCCGGATGGAATGCTTTAGGTTGCTCCACGCTGAGATAATTTACTGGGTGTGACTGGATGATGGTGCTAGAACTGTGTCCACTGCTCTCCACACAGTTGTTCAATTGTTTAATTCTTTTTTACAAGTGGAAGTTGTGTCCGGCGCCCCCTCCTTGCTTACGTTGGTTTTGAATGTAGGCTCAATGATATTTCCTCTGGCGTGGCTTATGGACAAAGAGGTACCCAGTCTTAGGTCAGGGCAACATATTTAATCCTAAGTTTAGTTTAAGAGATTGGTGATGGGCAGAGTTGTTTTTATCCTTCCTCCATTCTGTTTGCTGGGAATTGTCCTTGCTGGGCTGTGGCCCTTCATCCCCTTTAAGTCGTAAGGTTCGATGCTTGCACGTACCTTTTGAGCTGAGCACTATAACAGGTGGGCAACTGATGCTCGTATTCCAGAGCTGAGGACTGCTGGTCTCTCCTCATCTTCGAAGATCTTGAGCTCAAGATCTTTGGGGTTTCAAGATCATTTCAAAAGGTTGGTGAGACTTCCTCGCTACACAGTTCCGGACAGGCGGATTTATGATCTCTAAAGGAATTATGTAGACATAATTCATCGGTCGAATCAAGTTCAATTGGGAAGATCGGGAGACTATAATGATCTGTGTAACTATGGTCACCTAGCATAGATTTGTACTATGTATTTGTTGATGTGGTTTTATTGGTTAGTTGTGCATTGTTCTGTTGTGAAAGTTTCACGTAATTTATGGTTTGGCAACTGCGCACGGAGGAAACGTTTTTCGCTGCTTGGCATTTAGACGATGGGTGAATTTTAGAACCGTAATACTCATTTATTTGTAGTGTTCAAGAGTTGTTTACGTGGTGCAGTGAGCAAGTCATACTCTTATAAGTCAAGTCTTCATTAGGTCTCAAAGCTGAGTAGTTTGTCGTCTATTTTATAAAGCTTTGGAGATTCTGAGGACCTAAGTTCTCTTTTGCCCCAACTAAGATGTTTTTCGGCAGGAGTTCAAGAAGGTGGCAGGGATGTTAGTTTTGTAGCTGCTGTAGTGTTACTTGGTATGTTTTAACCAAACATGTGATGAAAATGAACCAATCTCTTAAAACGAGGTTTAGAGACGAAATTTTCCTGTGTCCTCTAAAGCTCACGTTGGTGTTAAACACACTGGTGAATGATGGAAAGAGGATTGTATTTTCTGTTCTTTTGGAACCTTTTAGTAATAACTATTTGAATATAAATATGCATTAAACAAGGATTGAGTTTCCTTTACCTGGGAGGATGCAGTGTGTGAGGGGGAGACGGTGTCTGGCACATATGAGACTTCATATTAATTTGAGGGAACTATTATTGCCCCTTATTCTCTGTAAGGGCATTGGGGAGCAGAGAAAAGGTAAGATTATATTACTTTTTATGAACATTCGTCGACTTAGTGTGTATATAAATAAAGGCTTCCTCAGTCATTTTCACTACAGTATTGGGGAATTTCTAAGGAAGTTTTTTCTTTCGGAAAACTACAGCTATCTTCCGGGTTATAAATTTTTACGAATTTTGTATTCTTTCCCTGGAAATTTGTCCTTTAATGGACTTAATTAATCACCAACTTTCCTCTTTTGTTTTGCCTTTTCTTTGGGAAGGATTTGCGGGAATCGGCGTGTTCTTAGATTGAAACCAATGCCATCAAATTGGTTTCCTCCTCTTTCCAAATTTTGCAAATAATCTCCAAAGGGAGACAGTTTCGTGAAATTGCTGTCTTTTGGGCCCGGTACAATTTGGTTTTCCCTTCTGATTCGGCTTTGATCAAACTCTCCTAAGTTGTCATCCTGGTGCTTGCCAGATCCTGTCGTTCTGTACATCTGCGGTTTCCTGTTTGATTTAAGTAGCAATGGCAAGGCTTTTCTTGATGATATCACTGACTCTTACTTTTTCCTTTGCTTGTATGTCATGTTTCGAGGCACCGGCACTTTAGAACATGGTGGCCGTGTTTGTTTACCCACGCATAGTCCAAGATACTCTTGTAGTCTGTGTGGATAAGGACAGTAAAGCGAAAGGATATCCCAACGCGGAGGGCCGGTAGGTCTACTTGAGTGTTTCTCGGAAGAGTTGAGGACGGTCAGCAGGAAGTCCCCAGCATAAGTGGTGCCCACCGCCCATAGGCCGGCCTGCTTCATATCATGAGTTGCTTTATCAAGCCTGACTAATTCTTTACGATGGTTTAGTCCAAGTCGGCTTTTTTTGTCTTAAATGCGATCGTTGATACAGTCATTGGGACACACCTCAATAAAGCATAGCTCTTGGTCTACTGCAACTTTTTTGATGCATTCTGAAAGAATATTCATTTGCTATTCGTTGTAAAATGTGCGCATAAAGAAATCTGCCAATGCGTTATGAGAAGCCTTGCGGATACCTACTTAACCGGATCGGAAGATTTATATACTTTACTGTCAAAGAGTTATTCAGGCTGAGACTAGGAATTTATTGAACATTACTCGTAGGAGCTCATCGAGGGCATTAGAGTAACCAAGGATTAACTTATGTTTGAAGACGCCGATGAACTTGTTGGCGCCCAGGATGCACTAAGGAAGACTCCGTCGGCTGGAACTTGCTGTGAAGTCGCCCCCCATTCGGTCGATAGTGGGTTGATGACCTGACAGTATACACACTGTGTATGATAATTAGAAAAACGGATAATTGTGAAGATATTTCTTGGATTTTAAATACAGTAAACAATAAGACTCCCACTCTTTGATCAACCTATTATTATGATTGTGAAATTGAATCCTTTGATGTAAAGTTGGGCCCCGTTAAGGCATACCATGAGAACAATCACGTTTCTGTTCTCAATTATGTTTAAAGTTAACTGAATTCACTATATAGGGTGTCATGATCTCTGTCTAGTAACACTCCAAAACATCTAATTTCACTCTGTGTGATATTTTTGCCCAGGCACTAAACTTATCTAAGGAAAGTAAATTTTTGTCCGATATCCTCACATGATTGCGTCGCCACTGTGACCTTGATGTACATTGACGACTTATATTATTATTGGCCACAAATCTCCTGTTTTTTTTTTATTTCTGTATATTTTCCTATTTCTTATTACTCTGTTTCTCTCTCTCGATTAATTTATTTTTTTTTATTAATTTCTCACTCATTGTTTTTGTGATTTTCTTATTTTTCTGTTTTCTTATTCTTCCCTATTCATTCTCTTTCTTATTGTATTAACTGTTTCACTCTTTGTACTTCATTGTTTGTCTTCGTTTTTGTCTTTTATTCCCATTCCCTTTTTTGTCTCCCTCTATTGATTTTCTTTTCATTATATTGTTTTTGTCTCCCCTTTCTAGTGCTTTCCCATTTATCCCTCTTTGTATCTTTGTTTAATTTCGTTCCCCTTTACTCACTCCTCGCCATCTTGCTATGTCACTGTTGTCACCAGTGTGGCTCGGTCAACTGGGTGATGGACGACAGCGAGAGTCAGTAAACTTGATGCTTCCAACATAATGGCAGAGCCCTGGCCCTCAAGAGCACGTCTACGACAACTTTGGTCATGAAGCAGCGAGTTGTTTGCTCTTAGGGACGTTTTACGTATTTATATGGTCGATCGAGGCCTTTTACACCAGGGGCTGTAGGAAGGATGGATTAATTTTAATGTGTGTGTGTGTGTGTGTGTGTGTGTGTGTGTGTGTGTGTGTGTAACGTATTGGTATGTGTATCATACTAGTGTGTGTATCATGCTAGTGTGTGTATCATGTTAGTGTGTAGGGTGTTGGTGTGTGTATCATGCAAGTGTGTGTATCATGTTAGCGTATGTATCATGCTTGTGTGTGTGTAACGTGTTGATGTGTGTATGCTTGTGTGTGTATCGTGTTGGGGTGAGTATCATGCTAGCGTGTGTATCATGCTAGTGTGTGTATCATGTCAGTGTGTGTAACGTGTTAATGGATGTATGCTAGTGTGTGTAACGTGTTGGTGTGAGTATCATGCTAGTGTGTGTATCATGCTTGTGTGTGTAACGAGTTGATGTGCGCATCATGCTTATGTGTGTAGGATGTTGGTGTATCATAATAATAATACTACTACTAATAATAATAATTAACGGTTTATTGGACCTGAAAATATTCATTGGACAAAAATGACTTATTGCATGCAAAGACATGGGTAGGTGGGGATATTTTAACAGAAGCATTCATTACTGGAAGGAGGAGGAACATGAATTGAACATACAAATTATTATAGTTTGCAGTTGATGGCCCGGGCCTGGGCTGGTGGTCAATGAGACACCAGGTGGTGTGGTGTTCACGTGGTGTACTAACTCGTCCTTGGGTGTTGTATTGAAGGACCTCACGTGGTCATTGAGACACCAGGTCGTGTGGTGTTCACGTGGTGTACTAACTCGTCCTCGGGTGTTGATATGAAGGACCTCACGTGGTCATGTGTTGGTGTGTGTATCATGTTGGTGTGTGTATCATGTTGGTGTGTGTATCATGTTGGTGTGTGCATCATGCTAGTGTGTGTAACGTGTTAGCGTGTTTGTGTATGTATCATATCAAATGTATGTATCATGCTTGTGTGTGTGTAGGGTGTTGGTGTGTGTATCATGCTAGTATGTGTATCATGCTAGTGTGTGTAGCGTGTTGGTGTGTGTATCATGCTAGTGTGTGTATCATGCTAGTGTGTGTAGCGTGTTGGTGTGTGTATCATGCTAGTGTGTGTAGCGTGTTGGTGTGTGTATCATGCTAGTGTGTGTAGCGTGTTGGTGTATGTATCATGTTAGTGTGTGTATCGTGTTATTGTGTGTATCGTGTTAGTGTATCATGCTTGTGTGGGTATCGAATTGGCGTGTGTATCATGCTAGTGTTTTGTATGTGTGGCGTTTTGCTGTGTGTAGCGTGTTGGTGTATGTATCACGCTAGTGTGTGTATGTGTGTATCATGCTAGCGTGTATAGCTTGTTGGTGTGTGTATTATGCTAGTGGGTGTAGCGTGTTGGTGTGTGTATCATGCTAGTGTGTGTAGCCTGTTGGTGTGTGTATCATGCTCGTGTGTGTTTATGTGTAGCGTGTTGGTGTATGTATCACGCTAGTGTGTGTATGTGTGTATCATGCTAGCGTGTATAGCTTGTTGGTGTGTGTATTATGCTGGGTGTGTAGCGTGTTGGTGTGTGTATCATGCTGTGTGTGTAGCCTGTTGGTGTGTGTATCATGCTCGTGTGTTTATGTGTAGCGTGTTGGTGTATGTATCATGCTAGTGTGTGTATGTGTAGCGTGTTGGTGTGTGTATCATGCTGGTGTATCATGTAGTGTGTGTGTAGCGTGTTGGTGTGTGTATCATGCTAGTGTGTGTGTAGCGTGTTGGTGTGTGTATCATGCTAGTGTGTGTAGCGTGTTGGTGTGTGTATCATGCTAGTGTGTGTGTAGCGTGTTGGTGTGTGTATCATGCTAGTGTGTGTGTAGCGTGTTGGTGTGTGTATCATGCTAGTGTGTGTGGCGTGTTGGTGTGTATAGCGTGTTCCCATTAGGTATGCAAATATATTTTAATAACAACTAGTACTGTAGAACACTAAAAGCGTTTAACATCATCATAGTGGGGATAGTGTATCATTTTAAGTACTGTAGAATCTTTACGAAACTGGACTGTAAAATTTTGACTGATGTAGGTAACTGTAGAACCTTTTAATTATGTGTGGCAGTAGACGGTAGACAATTGTTGTGATTGTTGAGCTTTAAGGTGAAGAAAGACTGTAGCCTGTGAGGAGTCAGAGAGTGCTAAAGTTGTTGGGAAGTCTACCGCGCCAGACTTATATATATTACACATCCATTTATCACTGTGTCGCGGATGGCCTTCACTAGAGCCGCGGTTACTTTAGACAACTTTTGCCAACATCTATGTCTCGTATTTTAGTGTTTAATGGGCAGTACTCTTAGTATCACCCACGGACGACATTGTAAGAGTCTGACTCATGTGTTGTCTTAATAATAACGACTTTAAATTTTTTGTTGGAATATTGCGACACTCCTGGCCAGTCTGGCATTGTAATGGTAAGATCGAAGAAAGAGTAAGAGATTATTGACTTACTGTAATTGATTGATGTATCAAGTGTGGCCATACTCTTTGGAATCTGTAAAATTCCTTAACCAGTTTTCGAGAAATCTCTCTCTCTCTCTCTCTCTCTCTCTGTATATATATATATATATATATATATATATATATATATATATATATATATATATATATATATATATATATATATATATATATATATAAAATGAGCCTAAGTTTCAGATTACTATTCGTCTCGTACTTTCAGTTCGTAGCTTCAGCTGTAAACGTTGATTCAGAACGAACACATTTATTTGAGTTACTGATAGTGGATGGTTGTTCTCGTGTTAAAGCCAAGAGGATATTGAAACAACTGTGTTCATCCCGGGTTGTTTGAGAGAGACAAGTGCATGTAAGCTGCAGATGCGTTTAAATATGACGGAATCAAAACAATTCACGGCCGTATTATTAAACCGGAAGGGAAGTAACACTTCCCATTCTTCAGTAAAATATGTATTATCAGACCAAATTACAAGGGAAATGGTGGTGCTGCACGTTACCTGCTGACCGTCAGAGTGGAGCTAAATATTGGAATTACTGAGAGTCAAGGAAGATTACACTTCCGTTACTTCTTAGACCTTAAAATAAAACTATCGTAATATAAATGTTTATATAATCATAAACCTAACCTGAATTTTATCTTAAAAATTTGTTGGTGTTGAAATAAGAATTAGGTTTTTGAAGACTTCGCTGTCAGGTGTTGACTAATGACTCTGTCATTGATGCAGCCGAAGCGAGTATAAGCTACCACCACCACCATCACCACCACCACCACCGCCATCCTTACCACCAGCCCCACCACCACGAGCTCCACCACCACCATCACCACCACCACCATTACCAGCCCCCCACCACCCACCACCATCACCACCACCACTACTGGCCCCACCACCACCATCACCACCACCACTACTAGCCCCACCACCACCACCACCTACGTCGCCGCTGCCGCCGCCATCCTTACCACTGGCCCCACCACCACTAGCCCCACCACTACCATCCTCATCCCTGCCCCCAGCCCCACCACCACCCATTTCTTCAATTTCCAAACTGTTTATTCTCTTTCTCGACCACATATATTCTTTTACTTCTTCCTCTAAAAGAAAAAATCCTTATCTCCACCATTTCCATTCTTGCCATTACCGAGAGCTTCACCACCACCCTCAACCTCACCACCACTACCACCATCACTTCCATCATTATACTGCTACTACCACTACTAATAGTAATAGTAGTAGTACCATTAGTATTAATATTAATAGTTTTTTTTAACCTACTTATGCACGTGGCATATTGCTCAATATTCGGCAGTCGTACTTCTATATAACAAACCTGGTGTACTGTACTGTTCTTAGAAGTCGATGAACACTGTACAACCCCTGACCGGTGCTCACAGTCCGCTCCGCCAATCTTGTGGACCCACCCATATTAGGTTCACAGATAGGCAGATATGGATGGCTCGTAGATCTGTGTGTTCCATATTAATAATTCCACACACAGGCGCATACCATATGGGGAACAGGGTATACAAGTGAAGAGTGCTTAGTTGCTATACGTATTTTTCTTCTTGTTTGCGCAAATTTGAATGTGGAAATGTATACAAAATTTATCTTTGATCTTCATGTAGTAGTGTAGCCTCATTCATATGCGTGTTATGTAGTGAATACTTTGTAATGATAGGTTCCAGTATTTTTTCCCCAGAGGAAGGACATCTGGGAGGTTGAACGTGGATAGGTGAAAGCTCTGATGTACAGTGGAGATAAAAACCGTTCAGACCATTATACTGTACTGTGACTCATAGTGCGAGAAAGAGGGAAATCCTTAACGACAGAAATAGTAATGTGAAGCAAAATAGGTGAAAGATGGAAGTTTAGGAGGCATCCTATGTATTGATCTTTTGTACAGTTGCGGAAATGTGTTCCTACACCCCTTGTGATAACCCGTGTCTCCAAATGGCCAACTTATATGATCTATAGCATCCCTATCCACCATTCACGTCCGTCGTTACATGAACAATACCAATTTATTAAAAAATAGTGATACTGCGACTGCGACTTTGCCTTTTGGAGACACGGGTTACCACAGGGGACGGCGTAGACACATTTTCGCAACTGTACGTGCAGGAAATCCAATATAGGCGAGGCATGAAAGTGAATGGTGACGTAGATGTTTTAAGTCGAGAACAGTCAACGGTGGTACTGCAAGTGTTAATATAATTATTCACTTCCGTCTAAAATAGCAAATTGCCTTTGTTTTATTTTGATTTTTGGGTAACACGGTTTGAAGACAACGGGGGATTACCAGCGCTCCCACACCTACGAACAACTCACTTACTCCTTGTTCTATAAAGTGTGAGTGAAACATTATAAAGCTAACGCGGGGTATAACATGGAATCGATTTACTGTTTATAAGAAAAAACTTGAACTATCATATAACGGAATATATGTTTCCACTACGTTAAAGTTCACAACATAGAATTGTTACCAATTCTGTCGAGTTTTAGAATTTTTTTATGAAAAATGATAATTGAGTCAATTACACACCAACTAGACCTTCTGACCTGACTTTCTGCCTGAGGGACAGCAGTCGAAACATTACAAGTCCACATTCACCGGAGGTGACGTGTATTTGTTTAGTTGGGTTCAGACGTGGCAGCACATACTGCACCTGTGTTCCATTCTTCAGCTGTCAAACTCACTGACACACACAACTAATACACCCACCTTGTCTAAACCCTGAAGGTAAAAAGTGATAATCACAGAGAACGAGCAAGTTACATTATATAGTTTTAATGGGTGAATAGTGAGTGACAGATGACACAAATAAAAATGTGTGTATATTACAAGATTAAGCAAATTACTATACATGAACACTTACAAACTTCAGTCAATACTGCTCAAGAGTACAATAAATTTAACAAAAGACAAAATATTTGGATCAAGAGAAAGAGAAGTTTGGGACCAGAAACTGGCCCCGCCGGGTCAGGCAGCAAGAAACACCTCATTCATTCGGAGTTGCCAAGCCATACATTAGTGAACCTTTATAACATGGTTCAGCTTTTTTGACGAAATACAATAACCAATAAAATTAACTTACATATCATACAATCAGTTAATATAATAAACAAATATTACTGCGTGTAGGAAAGTACGAATATGCGAGTAATATTGTATATGTGACAGCAATGAAACTTTAATAGAGCACAATGAATTTATTTTTGTTATTTTTAATGTGAATGATTGCATTAAAAAAAGAGGAAGACTGAGCAAGATGTAAATACAAGGGATGAGAGAGGTACCAGTTGGAATGGTTATGGACAACAAGGCGGTACTGTGTGAGGAAGGCCAGAAAGAATGGCGTCACGAGCCTTTTGTGGGTGGGCGTGTTGCTGGTGGGTTGTGTTAGGTCGTATGGAGTGACAGGGACAAACCAGGAGGATATTATGATGAAGGCCTCGTTGTGAGTAGCGATCATCATAGAATTCTTAACATCCAGTTATGGCTGTTTGAGAATAAATGACCGTGAATAAAGGAAAATAGCGCTAACTCTTTCATTTCCTGCCACCGTACATCATAGAGAGAGAAGAAGATGGCTTTAGGGTGAAAACATATTGATGAGATACATGCATTATTATATTGCTTTCTGTGTAAGATCTTGATGACGTATTGTTTAAACTTAAATAATAAACTAAATACAATACAATTTTGTTCATTATTCGTAATCGTTGTGTGTTGATCTTTTTCTTTATATAGTTTATTGCTTTCATTTCATCCACCTTTGAAGTGTATATAAAGTAAATATAAAGTAGATAAGAAGAGAAGGAGAGCACAAACAATAATAAATTAGGTGATAATAAACCATCCGAACATAAACTCCCCTGATATAAACCATCCGAACATAACTTCTCCCGATATAAACCATCCGAACATAACCTCTTCCGATATAAACCATCCGAACATAAACTCCCCTGATATAAACCATCCGAACATAAACTCCCCTGATATAAACCATCCGAACATAAACTCCCCTGATATAAACCATCCGAACATAAACTCCCCTGATATAAACCATCCGAACATAAACTCCCCTGATATAAACCATCTGAACATAACCTCTCCCGATATAAACCATCTGAACATAACTTCTGATATAAACCATCCGAACATAAACTCCCCTGATATAAACCATCTGAACATTAACTCCCCTGATATAAACCATCCGAACATAAACTCCCCTGATATAAACCATCCGAACATAAACTCCCCTGATATAAACCATCTGAACATAAACTCCCCTGATATAAACCATCCGAACATAACCTCTTCCGATATAAACCATCCGAACATAAACTCCCCTGATATAAACCATCCGAACATAAACTCCCCTGATTTAAACCATCCGAACATAAACCCCCCTGATTTAAACCATCCGAACATAACCTCTCCTGATATAAACCATCCGAACATAACCTCTCCCGATATAAACCATCCGAACATAGCCTCTCCCGATATAAACCATCCAAACATAACCTCTCCCGATATAAACCATCCGAACATAACCTCTCCCGATATAAACCATCCGAACATAACCTCTCCCGATAAAACTCCTCCCGACATAATCTCTTTGAAACCAAAACCTTCCGGACAGTTCTGTTAACATTATTCTCGCAAGAGTTGGTTTTTCGAACACTCACCCTACATAACTCCTGCCTATTTTGCTCCTTTTGGTTAGTTTAGGTTAGGCAAAGGTTGGTTGGTTAGGTTAAGCTGGTTGTTTACCTTAGGCCAGATTGGTTAGGTTAGGATAGTGAGGTTAAGGTCATTGGTAATGTTAGATTGGTTAGCCTAAGGTGGAGGATGAGGTTAGATTGGTTAGTTAGGTTAGAGTTGATTTGGAAGGCTAAGTCATGTTTGGTTGGTTAGGTTAGATTGGGTTGGTTGGTTGGGATAGGTGAGGTTGGGTATTTTAGGTCAGAATGGGTTAATTTTATTAAGTTAAGGATATTTAGTTTAGCAAATTAAATCATGTTAAGTTGGGTTTTTTGGTTAGGTTAGGTTAGTTTTGGTTGATTGTTAGGTTAGCTTTGGTTAGGTTTTTTGTTAGGATGAAGTTTGTTTGTTTGTTTGTTATGTCAGGGTGTCTATTGGTCTGGAAAACTTGGAAAAGCCAGGGAATTTTACAAATAAACCTGGAATTTTATGTGAATTCAGTTCAACTTCAAAATAATATTTTGACAGCAATCTTACCATAAATTAATGACGTACTGTATAATAGATAAATAATTAAACTTTTAGAACCAAATTACAGCAAGTAGCCACTCCAATAACTGAATTGTTGTATACCTATCATATTTCATGTTAGCGATCAAATAACCGAATATTACAGGTTATACCTACTAATTATGCAATGATTATTGTCAGAGATGAATTGTTATTACAATTAAATGACTATTTATGTGGATTATTCGACATATTTATCATGAGTCATATAGGTGAATCAGGAGTGTGATTTTTCGGTTTTTGTCGGATTTCCGGCTTTTTTGGAACTTCCAGGTCGACCCTCGTGAGTCGCGCAAATCCGGGGAGAAAAATATGGAGGGGGGGGGGGAGTCAAGGTCTTTGCCGATGTTCATCACTAGGCCTAATGATCATCCTGATCACAGCTGGTTAAATAAAGTAGTCAGCCCGGTAGCCAGTGGCAATTATCATCTTTAAATTTCCCAATAGTATATACATGTTATTGGAAACCTCAATTTCTTTTTATTCTGTCGTAATAAATGCAGAATTAATGTACCTAGATTTTTTTAATTTACACCTGGAAAAACCAGTGGACACCCTCTGGCCAGGAGACACCCTCTAGTTAGTGGACACCCTCTGGCCAGTGGACACCCTGTATGTTGGTTATTTTTGTTTGGTAGGTTAAGTTAGATTTGCAAGTTGAATGATAAATATATGCCATTAAACAGTAGGAGGGTTTGTTGGGGGGGGGGGAGGAGTGGAGGGTGATGTTGGGAAGAGAAATAGAGAAGGCTTTCAGGGTAAATATCTGTATGACTCGAATTATGATTTGAATTATAATATTGTACTTATAATTTAATTCGATTTAATTTATTTGATTTCATCTATGCTGCCGCTAGTACTTGTGTATATACCGTTTGTATTTGTTATAGAGGATTCTGTGGACTAAAAATGAGGGATTATTTCTGGTCGACGAGGTTGACGTTATCATGTTATACTACGGTACAACAGCTGACGTTTATAACCGTGTGACTCCCTGGTAGGTCGACGTTGGCCAACTTTGGTAAGTTCTCGTCTGAAGAAAACAATGTATATGCCACTGAAAGTTTCATCTGTTCAGCATTTCCTCTCGTTGCAACATTTCAGTAAATCAAGCTTCATTTTCTCATGAGATAAACATTCCTGTCAGATTTTAAAGCACAATTCTATCTGTGGTCAGTAATGGAGTTCAGGTGACAGTAAGATAGCGTCAACCATAATGGTTTTCAAAAGAGGTAAACAAAACATACGTGACTCTTTCTAGTGTTACTTTATATATACACACTCAAGGAGGTCGTGTCAACGTGTACAGTATAGTTCGCGGCAGTGAGTTGTTGCCATCATATTTTAAAGTAAACTCCGTCCCTCAACTTCAACTTTTGGACCTTTCATGCTTTTTACTTTTAACTTTCGTGTTTTACTCGCCATGCACACCAAGTTATAGCCGTCAGACTATCACAATAAATTTCTGAGAATCTTCCCTGGAAACCTATTGCTTTTAGCTCACTTGGATGAAAAGTGAAGATCGAGGTGAAAGAAAACGTGAAAATTTTTAAAGATTAAGACTGTCTTGAGACAACTTAAAATCCTATACACTTTTAAGCTCCTTAATTTTTGTAATTCAGCCTGACCCAGGAAAGTCCAATACCTCATAAAAGCCCATTATCTTTTTTAAGTATACTCGTGTGTGTGTGTGTGTGTGTGTGTGTGTGTATATATATATATATATATATATATATATATATATATATATATATATATATATATATATATATATATATATATATATATATATATATATACACATATATTATACTGTGTGTGTGTGATAAGTCTTCCCCTGTAAATGTTTCAGTGGCGTAAGTGTACAAAAGTGTGTCCCGTACATGTGGCATCAGTGAGAGTGAGTGTAGATTAGCACACTGAATCGTGAATACTAAGCCCCGGTACACGCCGAGACAATGTTGCCAGCCTTACACTGGACTGCATTTATTTCCTCCACTAAAATCATGTATCCAATCACAGGTGAGTCGACTTCGGGTACCCGGTATATACAGTGACCCTTAAGGCAGGAGGACAGCCGTGTTTACTCGTCCTCTGTATCCAACACTGACGTAAGTAATTCTGGCTAAAATTGGGTCATCTATCCGCTGTTAGAAAAAAAAATTATATATATATATATATATATATATATATATATATATATATATATATATATATATATATATATATATATATATATATATATATTTATTTATTTATTTAGTATTATTTTAATGGGTGAAAATTTACTTGTGTAAAATTTATTACACTTAGTTGTTGGTAAGTAATGCGTGTCACGCATAATAATATCTCGTGAACTCTACTGCACTTTGCAGAGAAGACGTGACCTACCGACGTTCATCACTCCTGATGCAGGAGACACTCAGGGGGCTGCTGCTGCTCTTGCTGGTGCTGGTCCAGGGTCGTCAAGGGCGATATCTGTTTCCTTTTTTGTGGAGGCTGTAAATCTTGTCGGGGATGTGAGGTGGGGGAGAAGTGATGGCCCATGTTTCTTGCATGTTGTACAAGGGTGGAGGATAAATTGGGGATTGGGAGGAAAGGAGAGGTATAGAGCGAAGAAGAGACAGAGAGGAAGTGGAAGAGGAGGAGGCAAAAGAGATATATGAGTACAGTACATTGATTGATAAACACAGCGATAATTAACGGAGATAAATTAATGTTCGTGTATGACAAGTGTTAATTACGTAGTGGGAGACTCCTCACCTTAGAGAAGAGATTAAGGATCATTCACAGAAATTTGAAAATTTTCCCTGAAATATGAGTAGATAAGGTGTTGTCTATTGCCACCCTCTTATTTACCTGTTGTTCATATATATTATTTTATTCTATCTTTTATTACATACAATTTAGCTCACTTATTGTTGTAAAAGTTATTATGAGAATTTAAATTTTCAAATTCGTCAGATGAGCGATAAGAGCTCAGTATGCGGCAGACATTTCCCCGATGGAGTGTATTGGTGCTGCCCAAGTAACTGTATGCTCTGGAGTCTCCTATGGTTTCATTAAGTTTGGGATCCAACTTATTCAGGAACTCTGGGCATCGCTCTCAGCCTCTAATCTTATTAGGACAAGGCAAGATTCATGGCTCAGGGTCCTGTACTTCGTCCCCTTCTGGATTTTACTTGAACTTGCCGCCTTCCCTGCTCAAGTAGTGCTCTGGGAGAGATAGGTAGGTATTGGGGTGAAATCACATGTGTAATCCCACACCAGGTGTTTAGTGTCCTTCAAGGGGAGTAGCGTAACCATGTCGGCTGTATAGATCTTCGATATAGGTTGGAAGATGACGGGATATTCCATACGGAGTTTAGGGTGGCCAGTAGGAAGTCCTCAGCATGATGGTCATTCATTACCTGCAGATGAGTCCTCTCCAAGTTATTTAATGTCCTCTTGAGTATGTCTGGTGCAATCTTCTCCATGGTGGACTTGTCCCATTGAATTTGTTTGCCTTCTTTTGGGAGCGGTCGCTCTGGGTGCTTGGCATGTGACAGTCCACCACTTTGTGGCTGCCTTCCTAAAAATTGTCGGAGCGTTTACTCCTGCAACCATTTTAAGGTGTTCGTCCCAGGGAACGACCTCGTCTTCGCTGGTAACTAACTTAATCTTTTGACTGACTCGCACCTTAAGTTTGGACTTTTTTGGGGAGTGGTCACTGGGTTCCCCTCATGAGTTTGAAGGGTTCTGGGGAAGCCTGGTGAAATTGTCAGCGAAAGGGAAATAATTACTGTTAAAGCTAGTAGTTTGTCCCGCTTTCCATTATATAAAACAATAAATCAAAATTACACTTTAATAATAAGTTTACGTCAGTTGAAGTTTAAGGTTTAATGGGATGATAATCCTTATTTAACAATAATAGCTTATTGAAAAATACAACTGCAATGTGCAGAAAATATACAATGACCAGAAATGACATAATGCTTATAGTTACACCAGGAGTGTCGAATGGAGGACCTCACATGGTGTGTGTATGTGAGTGCGAGAGAGAGTGAGAGAGATAATTAGATGTCATTTGGAGCTTCATTAGGCAATTCACCAACGCCATTCAGTGGGTCACGGGAGGCGAGGTTGGGGTTTGTTTACCTCCGGTGACTACGATAGTGAAAACACTGCCTCTGACTCTCAGGTACCCAGAGATCTAACATGGCAGGGGGACGTTGTATTGAAACTGTCTATTAGCCAAGGCAGATTTTAAAGTGAATATGTGATAAGCAAACGTTTGGTATGTGTTTTCCTACAAGAGGATGTTCATATTGGACTGTAAGATTGCCGGCTCAGACGGAAATACTGTAGATCTACAATAGCAGTGTGTATAAAACCAGATTATCGTATAATGATAATGCACCGACTATAATAACCTCGTTAAGAAATAAAACACGTAATTCATATAAATTATCGTGACATTTGCTTTATTGTACCAAGATTAAACTGGATACATTCATCCTCACCTTTTTATTATAAACTGAGTTATACACCAGAGAGACGAGAAGGCTGGTGTATGAGAAAGGTAAAGCTGGGATTAACATAGACAGCGGGGGAGGTGAGCAAACCCAGTACCTAATGACTTTTTTTTCCCTCAATATTAGCTAAACACCTTTTTTTCAACTCCGCCTACTCGTGTGTCACCGAGTTTTACCTTTTTTCCTTCGGGAGGTCGGGGGGGGGGGGGGGGGTTGTTACCGAGTTTATAAAATATAATAATAATTACATTTGAAGTCATTATTTTATGAAAGGATTAATATGTGATATTTGAAAACAATAAGATTATTTTTAAATGTCAACATTAATTATATGGGGATGTGTTTTTCTCAACAGTTTTTCATTGACAATCCTGCCATAAGCAATATCCGTGTCATATTAATCTCTATATTACTCTAATACTTATTAAAAAGTTGTATGACTAAAAAGGGCAATTCGGTGGCTAATTAATTTTTCTAGGAATTTCTATAAGCAGTTTCAGTGTAGATTAAATTTTCAATTGGCAAAATAGTCTTGGTACTTCTTTCAGCATTCTACGAATAAGTAGCAGTACATTGAGGGTACTGTTCACCGCCCTGTACTGCGCGCCACATCTGGGGACGAGGGAAGTGGGATACAATATGGGTCAGTAAGTAAGAAATAAAAATCCAAGGCACCTGGTCACTGTTGTGTCCAAATTTCAGCTTCCTGGCTCAAAACACTATATATTTCGCCCGGACAATCAAGCCCCCAACCAACGTGACAAGGAAACGGAGTAACCACTTAGTATCGCCCTTAACCCTTTAGCGGGCAGGGGCTCCCCTCAGCTGAATAAAATCGTCTGGCGTTAGCTAGAATGAAATCCCTAAACCCAGCCTAAGGGATACTTTGCCCTCTAAAGGTTAACACCTTCACTATGGGGACGCCACTATTATCATTATTATTTTTGGCTAATGCCAGACGATTTTATTCAGCACAGAGACAAGGGGTTAGGAATCTCGCGACACCTGGAGACAATGGTGGGGGGTTTATCAGCCGCAGAGTTAGTGAGTTAACTACAATATATATTTCATTTATATTTTGCGCAAGTATAAAGTGCGTTGAACATGATATTATAACATAAATGAATATTGTTGAGACAAAGATTGATGGGAAGTGAATTGTTCAGTTTGTATTTTGTGGCCTCACCATTTCCTCTAATATGTCATGGAAGCCACACATCCACAACATTGCTAAAGCTGTCTCCCGAAAGCTGGGAATGCTGTACAGATGTCATAGCTACTTCACTCCTGAGCACTTGCTTCAAGTTTATAAGGGATTCATTCGTCCTAACTTGGAATACTGCTCTCATATCTGGGGTGGCTCTTCTTCTGTCCAATTGTTAGATAGGGTGGAATCAAAGACAACGTCTTATTAACTCTCCTCCTTTAGTTGATAATCTTTCTTCCCTTTCTCTTCGCCGCAATGTTGCTTCACTCTCTCTCTTTTACAGGTACTTTAACGGGCAATGTTCGGTGGATTTGGCATCTTGTGTACCGCCGGCACGGCAGTGGGCTCGTCACTCGTCTTGCCCGCGGTGTCCACCGTTTCTGCTGGGGTGTCGGTCACACTAGAATAACCCGTTATAGTACATCTTTCGATCCACACAGAGCCAAACTCTGCCTTCTTCTGTGCTTCCATACTCTTACAATCTGTCTCACTTCAAAAAGATGGTTTTCGAGCATCTTCATGGTGTAGATTAATCGTCTTTTCTTCTATTTTTAATATCTGTTTACTCTTATTTTTCGCCCCACAGGCCCCGTTATGGGTCGATGACCTGTGCCCGGTGGACTATTCCGTAAAAAAAAAAAAAAAAAAAAATATATATATATATATATATATATATATATATATATATATATATATATATATATATATATATATATATATATATATATATATATATATATAATATATATATATATATATATATATATATATATATATTATATATATATATATATATATATATATATTTATATATATATATATTTATTTATTTATTTATTTGTGGTTTCCGCTTATTTACAGTATAATAAATATTTTACTTTAAAACAATATTACTGCTCAGAAAATACAGGTTTGAGAAAAAACAGAGTAACAAATTGCTTTTTCGATTTTTTTTATCCCGCGAAGTTTGAGCTATTTCCGTCATCGATGATTAGGGATTTGGAGTTAACCCACAGTGGACTTCAAAGATGCTCGTATTTGCATTATACCAACAATATTAAGATAAGAAGAAATTTTTAATTCAGTGATTAACTCTCAGCCTCGAGATTTTTCACTTATCCAATTTTTCGAAGCTCGCCGCCTGATTGAGCTGTTAGAGGAGACTGAAGTTTTCCTGCTGGTGTCTGAACATAAACACTTGTTACTGTATAAGTCGACCATGGCCACTACAGGTGAGGGGTTGATGATGACGACGGATTGGTAAATATCATTAATCATTTCATTAATTTGTAGTTTTATTGGATTTTGATGACAGTTTTTATTTCCTTTTTTTCATAGTTGGTTTTTATTCGACTCGACAGTGGATGAGGCATTAGCGAAAGGATCCTTAATATCTCTGCTGGTCGTAAAAGCCAGTTAAAAGTTACGGGTCGATGTGGGAACTTTTGGCCCACCAAAAAATATTCCCTCCCCCACCAGCTGTGTTTTAGGCCCCAACTTTGTTTTTTCCTCTTCCCGAAATTCTGTGAGGAAAAGACTATGTTGATAATAGAGAAATAAAAGTAAATATTATTACAACCAAACATTGTTAATGCTAACCAAACCTAGATTAGGGTAGTTGAGTTTAGGTTGTTTCATGTTTTCCATTGGTTGTGTTAAATTGATAGGTGAGGAATAGGCTACGTAAGGTAGGTTCAGTTATGATGCTTCAGTTTATGCTTATATATTTTTTTCGTTCATTATTTTCTTTTCGAGGAAAATAAGTCGTCGTGGAGTGAGGGACGCAGACGGCGGGAGACAACCCCCCACCCTTGTGGTATAGATACAAACTAAGTAGATCAAGGCAGTACTTTATGTGAGCGCTAGATGTTCATAGCATGAGCTCTGGGTAGTGAAGATTTGCCAGGTACTATACGTGGTGGTACAACATGATAAATGGACTTTAAACTTTCATATTGAACGTACTGTACTTGTTTTTTTATTATGACTAATTAATGATTTATTCTATTTTTCTAATGAAATATGAGTGTAATAAACTGTAGATTGTTAATTATAAATCTGAAAATGGATAAAATTAGAATGTTAAGGTCAAAGTTTAATTATACCAAGTCAATCCCACTTCAAGTCGAAAATTCGCCCTTCACTGTGCATGACGTCATCTGGCCGGCAGCCCGCAGGGTGGTCTTGGGTGCGAATATCTATGACAATGCCTGATAAATGTTCCATATTTGGATGCATATCAAATTACAGACTACTTGATACAAGTTTGAGATTTCATCGGTTTCCAAAGGAAGAAACACAGAGAAAATTTTGGATTTTATTGTGCATGCAGCAAATATATAGTGTGCAACAGGAGGAAGGGCAATACTTGAGAGCCGTTGTCAGGTTTAAATATAAATTCCCTAAAGTCTAATTTTCGTCCAGGAAACCGGATGTGGAGAGACAAGTACCTATTTGTTGTTTGAAACTGTTGTATATAGCCTAGTCATCTGTAATATATCTAGTGGCCATATTGATAAATTGTAAACCTCAACACATATATATTTGTATTCACTGATTTACTGTAATAGCTTGGGAAGAGAGAGGATGATGATAATTATAATCATTAAATTTTTTTATTGTTTTCTTCAACTATTTTATTTAATTCTTGTATTCCTTCTGCCCAGTAAATAGGCAGCAAAATTATAAGAGTATAAATAATAATAAAAAGAGAAAGAAGAGGATTGTTAATAATAATAATAATAATAATAATAATAATAATAATAATAATAATAAATTTTTAATAATAAAAATAAGGATATCATAAAAATAATGATTACATGAGAAGTTGAAGCAACTGATAGTGTGCTAGGGGATGAGAAAATCAGGATAGATGGCAAGGATATCCACCTCGGCCAACGACGTCACATAAGCTCCGCCTATGCGCGTAGTAAGACTTGGTTTATTTAGACTTTGGCTACCGTAGTGTGTCCAGCACGCAACGGAGAGGAGGTGAAGGGCGCATCACTAGTTGGCAGATACATGCAGTAGCATCGTTTGAGTGTTGTAAAATATTGAGTGCGGGAGTTTGCGAGGGAAAATGATAAATCAGTTTTGGATCACCAAGGAGAGCAAGAATAGTTTGTATTTAAACCACTTGCTGGAAGTGTTGGCCGTAATTATTTTCATCCCAGGATATCCGTGATTAGATGTGAGATAAATGGATAAAGGACTAGTAAAAAATACAGGTGGGGCCTTAACTGATCGTGGTAATAATGCGATGGTTATCATTTTTGTACATGGTTGTAGACTATGAATATATACGAGTTGAAATGTGAAGTTAATTAATCAAAGTTTTCATCAGAAGTAGAGTTATACAGTTAAGGGTGGTGAGATAACTATATAAAAGAAGTTACAAGTCTTCGAAGAATTTGAAAGTTGGGGCTGGAGAGTCGTGAAGAAATGTAAGACCGTTGCTTGGATTAAGAACAATGGCGACCAGACTTGGCCGTGGGACATTACTAAAAAGTTGACGGATTCATTTTCTTAACCATTTCAGGGATGAAGACCTTTGGTACCAAAAGTTTGACCTTAAAGGGGTCACTGACTTGATTTATTTTATTTTTTTTGGGGGGGGGGAGGGGGGACACTTTTGTGATTATTGTTTTAGGTTTTCGTTATGGGAAAGATTGTGATTTTTTTTTCCACAATTGGATTTCTCAAAATCTATTCGAATATTTTTCTGTTCGTATTACAGTGATGAAGGTCATTGGTATCAGATTATGTTTATGCTGGGATTACTTACTGGCTTCAATCTTTTTGAGACATTTTTATCCTGGCTGTTTGAATACCTATAACCATAATAATACTGTGAGTAACGCCCAGTAATATTATCGAATTCATTTTTCTTTATTGTGCAGTTTAATTGTGTGCTTGAGTGGATGTCAAAACATAAACTCAAGTCAGTACGAGTAAGAATACAACATGTGGAATGCAAAACACCAAGAAAGTCAAATAAGATAAATGCACAAAGCGAAAGTTAAAACGTAAAGATAAATAAAAAACAAACAAAAAACATATGAAGTCAAAAGAACAAGATAAAATGAAAAAAATAATAAAGTGGGAAGTGTAAGAGGTGACGTGGTGGAAGGACTAGAAAGAATGGAGAGCAGACTACATGTTGCTCCTGATCCCAGACGCGGTGGCCAGGTTTACCTTCAATTAATGTCATAATTATATAATCAAGTAAAAATTGCTGTTATGGGTGTTGTTAGCCTTCGTATGCGATCTCTTATTCGTAAAGCTCAATCCAGTATAGAAACAGGCTAATATGTTGACGATGACGTTATATTATTAGTACTGCGCTTCATCAACTAAGGTCTATAACTCTCGAATAGTATTATTGACGGAAAGTAATGTTTTGGGTCAGTGTTCGTGGGCATTGTAACATAAGGAGAGCATGTTTGGATCTACACCAACTAGGATTTTAATAGATACTCACAAATGATAATTATAAACATTACAAACATTAGAAACATTACAACAATAGAGTGTAGATGAGGATTATGACAGCTGAGAGTAAGAAGGTCAACAAAAGCTGGTATAACCGGTTTCAGGAAATGTTTTTATTTTTATTTTCCTGACATTTCTTGCATTCATTTTTGTTTTTTGTTTTTTATAATTTCTCATAAACATTTTCTTACTAAAGTTAAGTTTTACAAGAATGTCATTTTATTTATATATTTCTTACTCTTAATAGTTCAGTAGGAGTGATGAAGGTTTTTTACAAGTGACACGAAAATGGAAAAGGTTGTATGATTTTTTTTTTCAATGGAATGGTATGTGATGTCATGTGTACCCGAGGATATTGGAAGTTAATGATAGGAAATATAAACTCACGGAAAGACATCTTTTTAAAAGAGATGGGGGATGAAATTACAGGTACACATATATAGAAAGACAGATCGTTTTGTCCTGACTGGATGATAAGGTGAGGCAGTAAAGGATGGTTTGAGGGAAGCTTTGGTTCCTTGAGGATGTGAGCGTCAGTGAGCTTCGTTGTGACAAAAACTGAAAATCAAACAAATATATATGGTTTAGGTAGACGCACAAATAGATACAGTGAAATATGGGCCACGACTTTCTTATTATAATCCCATGTTAGTACTGTACAAGATGAGTTATTTTGGTTAAGATGTGTAAATAAAAAAAAAATTATCCATGATGAAAATTTGAAATAGGAAAGGATGAGACTTGAGATTCAGAATAAATAAATGGAAATTTGAAGATCTTTGACGGTGGAGTAAATAAGACCGAGGCACTTTTGGGACGTGAAACAGGGTGATACTGGAGACTGTCAAGAGGTATGTGTCCTCGTTAAAACAGAAGAAGAGAGAAATGTTAGGTTTGACTGCAACTGAAGATAAAGATAGAGAAAGAAAAAATATAAGATTTATTAGATGGTAAATAAACTGGTAAGAGTAAGTAGAGGAAGATTGGATAAGGATTTGGGCAAGAAGATGAATTAAAAGTTAAGGGATAACTATTGTGGAAAAGGGTGTACAGTATGAAGAGACGGTGACGTGTTGCATAAGAAGGGGAAGAGATGCTGATGAGAGATAAAAAGATGACACATGGATAAAGAAGTTGCGTTAGAGAATCAGGAGGAAAACAAAAACAAGAAAACTGGGTAAAGGTCAAGTAGGGCAAGACATAAGGAGAGAAGAAAAGAGATTCACTAAAGAAGACGACATAGTAAATGAGAACGTAAGGGGAGTGAGACCTTTGAAGTAAATTAAATCGTCAATATTAGGAAAGAAATAATGACTAAATGAATGTGTGGAAAAAGGGGGACGGGTACCTGAGGATAGGAAATAGGATATTATTGTCGTCTTATTTAAAACGACAAGAGCAGTAAGAATGTTAGGGGAATTAGTACCACAAGTTTGGTAGAAGCATTATTGAACTCCTAGTAAGTTTAGGCGAGTTTAGATAAAGAAGGTGTATCGATCAAATATTTGCGATAAGACAGTTGGTTAAGAGAAGCTTAGAAAATAAGAGGATAGTCTATAGTAACTCTATGCACTATAACAATAACAGGGAGGCTGTGCGGAAAGTGCTGACACTGTATGATATGTGTGCGAAAGTTTACTGAAGGCTGTAAAGAATTTATTTTTGATAGAAGTAGCACGTGTCCATGACTTAACAGCGGTGTGAATGGTTGGGAATAACAGAAAGAGTGCGTCTTGGGTGTGTGATGTGTTCGTGTTATTTTAATACCTTTAGAGGTGGAAGAGTGCAAGATATGAAAGTAAGAGAACATAGTAGAAAATGCCAGTGGTACTGTAGCCTACTTTAGACCTTGCTCGATAGTATACTTTTAGAAATAACTAATTTATTGTGAATTAAGGAAGGCAGGATGTTGTAAATATATTTTGGTATTTGGCAGCAGTATTCATTGTAAACGGAAATGAAAGCTGAAGTTTACAAATGAACAAAACAAAGAAAAAGAAACGTTAAAGGAGACTGCATTAAGGATTGTTTCGTCATTCTGCTGTACCGATGTTGGGTATTTGAGGTGTTTTGTGTTATTGAAGGATTAATGAAATAAGCAATGGAAATATAAAAATGATTTAAGGTCGAAAAGTTTGTCATGGAAAGCCGAGAGGATGAAAACGTGCTCGGCTGGTAATACCATAGCGAGCTCATCAGAGGAGTTTGTTTTGAGAGGTTTCTATTTGACCTTGCGGTTAAAGGTATGAGTGTAAGCAGATTAAGAGAGAGATGGCCAAACTATTAAATTTAATTCGCCAGGTCGTGACGTGTTATGATAGTGAATATCTGAAGACTGACTGTGGGCCGTGCTTGATATTGTTAGCATGAACAAACCTGATGATTCATCTTTGTATACACATTTTATTAATTCGAAGTATGACTCAGCAATATACTGCTTAAAAATTTTCTATACTGTACTCTGTGTTGACATATTGAGGGCAAGTGAAGGGTGTAAGGCTTATATACGATTGTTTTCGCTCCGTCTTGTTTTCTGTTAATCTTGCACCGCTCTCCTACACCAGCTCCCCATCGAGGCGTCGTGCACCACACTCCCCAACACTGGCTGGTGATCACTGTCAGGTGCAGTACACTCCCAAACACTGGCTGGTGATCACTGTCAGGTGCCCTACACTCCCCAACAACTGGCTGGTGATCACTGTCAGATGCCCTACACTCCCCAATACTGGCTGGTGACCACTGTCAGGTGCCCTACACTCCCCAATACTGGCTGGTGACCACTGTCAGGTGCACTACACTCCCAACACTGGCTGGTGATCATAGTCAGGTGCACTACACTCAACACTGGCTGGTGACCGTTGTCGCACACGTCCTGAACACCAGCTAGTGACCGCCAGCGCACCACGCCCCCCAACACTGGCTGGTGACCGTTGTCGTGCACCACGTCCCCCCAACACTGGCCGGTGACTTGTCGTGCACCACGTCCTCCCCCAACACTGGATTGACTGTTGTCGTGCACCATCCCCTAACACTGGCTGGTGACCGTTGTCGTGCACCACGTCCCCCAACACTGGCTGGTGACCGTTGTCGTGCACCACGTCCCCCAACACATGGTGACTGTTGCCGTGCTGGTGACCACGTCCCCCCCAACGTCTCCAACACTGGCTGGTGACCGTTGTCGTGCACCACGTCCCCAACACTGGCTGGTGACCGTTGTCGTGCACCACGTCCCCAACACTGGTTGGTGACCGTTGTCGTGCACCAAGTCCCCCCAACACTAGCTGGTGACTGTTGTCGTGCACCACGCCCCCCCAACACTGGCTGGTGACCGTTGTCGTGCACCACGCCCCCCCAACACTGGCTGGTGACCGTTGTCGTGCACCAAGTCCCCCCAACACTAGCTGGTGACTGTTGTCGTGCACCACGCCCCCCCAACACTGGCTGGTGACCGTTGTCGTGCACCACTGCCAAAAAGAAGATAAGAAAGTACCAAAAAAGTGTGAAAGTTGGGCCCTATTTTATATAAGTCGTCCCCGTAATTCCTGTTTAAAGTTCACCTGGGAGTTATGAAAGTCTTGTTTACGATTTTTACGAAATGGAAATACTATTTTATTGCCAGACTATCGAATAAGTCTCGGCTGACCACCTGCATGCTGTATTGGGAAAGTTCAAAGCTGGGGATTTATGGGAGGTGCCGGCGACGTGAGGCGGGGAGGTGAGGAGTGTGGCAGGGACTGGCCTCGCCCTGTCATGCATCACCATCACTATTTTTCTATAGCTGATATAGATACACGTTTGGTTTCTCTGACTCGTCTTGCATTGTGTTTTTTTCAGATTGATATAGAGTTTGATAATGGTAAATACTAATAAATTAACCTATCTTCCATAATGTGGAATGTATTTGTGGATGTTTTTTGTGGTCGTTGATTGACTCTGAGTGGTAATGTGTGAGAATCCGTTGACGAGGAAAGAGAGGGTGAGGTAGGGCTGGTGGAGGCCACGGGGGTGGTGTGGGTACTGTATAAGGTTTTATGTCCAGAAACAAAAGCTAATTATTCAGTTTCAGAGGCAGGATGGGACGTGTCTTCCACTCTGTTACCTACGGAAGTGTCATGGCTTCACTAATCGATAATTTGTACACCCCTCCGCCCCCCTCTCCCCGTTTTGTCACCAGGTGCCTCGCTTATATGCGTGCAATAGGGATACTCAGTGGTTAAGTTTTATTTTTCTTATTTGCATTTCCAGGCGATATCTCACACTTTATGAGCCAAGAAGCTGAAATTTGCACACAATAGTGACCAAGTGTTTAGGCAAAGTACAAGTCGATTATTACTTTGTATCTAGTCTGGAATTCTTTAACGAACCTTGTGGGTCGAGCGCCTGCCTGAAAAAAATAACACAGACACTCCTATAACATAAAAATAAGTATAATAACGTTGTGGAAATAAACATCTATTTTTAACTCGCGCCAGGAGGACGTAGAGGTCACTGAAAACCTTGTGTGTGTCTGTGTGTGTGAACCAGATATCGCAGCAACTGATGGACACATTAATAAATTTGTAATTTGGGTTGTGTGATGACCAATGAAGAGCTTGTTAACAGATCAAAATGTCTAAATCGATCGGAGTTTTCTCTTAAGCACTCATCAGTCTGGTAAATGAGTATTGTGTGCCGTTTCACTTATGTCGTACACTTATCAGTAACTCAATAACTAGATCGTTAGACGAAATCAATGTATTAGATCTTGAACACGAAACAATAAGTGTAACGTCACACACGCTGCGATTCTTGCCTAAAATTTTTGTGGCCACAGGAGGAGGATGGTAGCAGGGGTACATATTTCACATTAAGAAGGCTTTAGCATAATAAAGTGAATCAAGGTACAGTATATGAGTAAAGACAAAATAACGATGAATTGTAAAAAAAATAGCTTAAGAAAATAATAATAATAATAATAATAATAATAATAATAATAATAATAATAATAATAATAATAATAATAATAATAAACGGTTTATTGAGAAAATATTGCAGCCACGTACTGCAAATACATAATGAATATAAATTATATTAATTACATAAGGAAATATTGGGGAGTGGGTCGTTTAACATAAGCTTTCAGTACAAGAAAAGGAGGAAACATGAGGTGAACAAACAAGTTAACTAGGGGTCTGATGCATTTAACTGTGGTTGGAGAGGGGTTGGTCTTGGCCCTGATGCAGCTGTGGTGTTGTACAGATGGACGATCACATAGTGTTGTTGGCCTCCCCGATGCTGCTGTTGTATTGTACAGCTGGCCAGTCCCAGTCCACGGGTTATCATTGGTTCCACATGGTATCGGCATGGGTCTTCTCACAAGAGTCCAGGGTTTAGTACCTGGGTGTTAATAGGTGTGGGGAGTCTTCCTCTGACCTCCATAAATCTGGTATATGTCAACACTTGTTTTCATCCTTTTTGAGTTGAAATTAGCCTTAAACACATTTGTGGTGAGTTGATCAACAAACCTTGTACTGGTTTCTTGGAAGGAAAGGGGGTGGGGGTTACAGGCAACCTCTTGGCAGCTCCTGGGAGCGCCGAGGATGACGTCTGTCTACGACGGTGGTAGCTGGTCAATATGTATGTGCACACTGTACAGTATGTGTATTAATACGATGATACATTTTAGGAAGTAACGACGTAGACAAAAGAGATTTGAAGGAGTTAGAGTAAGATACGCATAAAATCGGCTGTAGGAAGGTGGTCACTGGAGTAAGGTGGTCACAGGAGTAAGGTGGTCACAGGAGTAAGGTGGTCACAGGAGTAAGGTGGTCACTGGAGTAAGGTGGTCACAGGAGTAAGGTGGTCACTGGAGTAAGGTGGTCACAGGTGGAAGGTGGTCACTGGAGTAAGGTTGTGTTTACACAATATATATATATATATATATATATATATATATATATATATATATATATATATATATATATATATATATATATATATATATATATATCTTGATAAAATCACACGGAAAATGGAAACAAACCTTGGCTTTCGCTTTATTCAAGACATCTTCCAGAGTAAGGTGGTCACTGGAGTAAGGTGGTCACTGGAGTAAGGTGGTCACTGGGTACTGGAGTAGGTGGTCACTTGCAGTAAGGTGGTCACTGGAGTAAGGTGGTCACTTGTGGGTGGTCACTGGAGTAAGGTGGTCACTTGGAGTAAGGTGGTCACTTGGAGTAAGGTGGTCACTTGGGTGCAGGTGGTCGCAGGTAAGGTGGTCACTTGGAGTAAGGTGAGTCACTGGTGGACTTGGTCACTGGAGTAACTTGGTGGTCACTGGAGTAAGGTGGTCAAGGTGGTCACTTGGAGTAAGGTGGTCACTGGAGTAAGGTGGTCACTGGAGTAGGTGGTCACTGGAGTAAGGTGGTCACTGGAGTAAGGTGGTCACTGGAGTAATTTGGTCACTGGAGTAAGGTGGTCACTGGAGTAAGGTGGTCACTTGGAGTAAGGTGGTCACTTGGAGTAAGGTGGTCACTTGGAGTAAGGTGGTCACTTGGAGTAAGGTGGTCACTGGAGTAAGGTGGTCACTTGGAGTAAGGTGGTCACTTGGAGTAAGGTGGTCACTGGAGTTAGTTGGTCATCTCTTTATACAATTAAAGGATCTGTTTAGAATCAACTATACTTACTTGTAAATTTAGTTCGGGGTTTTGCAAACTCATAAGAAAAAATAAAACAACTTTGCTTGGTAGCTTTTGGTGTTTTTTCTACGTTGGCATGTTGTGTAAACTGTGGGGTGCACGAGATGTGGCTTGTGTGAACGTCTACCCATCCCTCTGCCTCAGATATTCAAGAAAATTATCCTGGTATATTCGTCTGGTGAAAATAGTGAGGTGTTCTGGTGAGGTCACACATGTTAAGTGAATATTCTCATGTTATTGTGTCGGCTGCTCGTGTTCTGATCTTAATATTCAGTGTGTATTTAACTTTGATAATATTAATGATAGTAAGGAAGGGTAAAATGTAGTTGTTCATGTAATATTTATGATTTTTATTCAGTGTTATCAGCAGAAACACTTTAATTTCTGCCCTCACCTCATTACTTTGAAATTAGGTGGACACGAATACGTACAAGTTTCTTTTCAACCAATTATAATATTTTTGTTGCTCAATGAATAGTATAACAGATCACTTTCCTTTCCATACACAAAGAAAACTCAAGAAAAATAAAGTCCTGATTGTTCAAAATTGTAAGAATTGTAATTTAACCTACAACATCTTATCTGATGTGTCATGCTTTTACTAAATTGTCCTAAATATTGCTCAGGTTTGTCATATTTTTAAGTAGTATGATAAGAAATGAGCATAAAAATCCTGACACTCAGTATCCTCATAGTTCATAATTTCCTTTAAAAACAGTTGTATGCATGGAAAAGAATCTTATTTTCAAATTGAACATTCATGGCAACTGGACTAAAGTGGAAGAAATGTGTTTGTTGGTTAACGTTTTTTTTTAAGACATTAGAATTCAGGCATTGAAGTGTTCATCACATTTTTAACTTTTAGAACAGACACTCGCAGTAGACCATCTCCACTAAGGAGGGGTAGTTTGTTAGGTCGCTTTCACCAACTGCATTGAGAGTATGACGCCCCGGTGTAGTAGTTGTTGGTCTGGGAACTTGTTGGCGAGCTTCGTTGTCAGCCAACAACATTTGGTTAATATTGTGTCCAACGTGTAGTGACGCTGCTTACCCCTGGTCACTCCTCGCTGGTTCTTAACTTTTCTGCCTCACTTATATGTAGATAAAGCTTCTCTACACGAATAAGGCGACTTAATTCTGTAAGTAAATTTTAGTCACCAACTTCGCCTGGTGTGTCTTTTTGAAAGGTTTCTTGATTCAAATAAATAAATATAGATATGTTTAGGTATGTGTTATATTTCTAAATGTTTAGACAAACTAAAATAAGGATGTGGTCGATTGACGAGGTGCTTCATGTAGGAGGGACTCCAACGTTGCCGCTGTGCATCATCATGTGTAGAGGGACCTGACAAAAACACTGCGGCCAGAATCGTACAAGCCTCATTGAGCTGCCATTGTTTATCATCAAGCCGTCGTCGCCAGCCCCAGGCCACTCCACCACCGTAAACAATTTTCCCTTAAAACATTCCCGGTTTTCTGTGCAAGGTAAATCCTATTTAAAACTTAAGTTATTTTTTCAATATCTTGCTCTGTATTGCAATTTCTCGTCTAATGAACTCAGAAAATTATTCTTAAACGTGTTGTCAAACGCTCCCTGAAAGTCAGGGTATTAAAGGTAGACTAAAGAATTTGCTGACATTATTTATTTTCACGTATTAAAAAGTGTCCTCAATACAAATACGTTTCCCTTAATCGTTGTTGTTGTTATAATGTTATTACTGCGCTGCAACAACTAAGCGCGCAATAAGGTTAGTAATTAAACTATTACATCAACAATTAAAAATTATCAGAGGTAAAACTGTGTTCCCTAAATGAAGATTTACCGTACTTTTAGCCGAGTGTTGCCTAGATTTATATATAGTTTGCCGGGGATGTTTATCCAGCGAGACCTGCGTGTAAACTGGTTCCCATATATACCAACATCAGGTTTATATTAGAGGACGACAGCTTCTAAGTGACTGATTCACTAACAAAAGAGACGTAGGAAATTGTTGCTGAGAAGTGTATTTTATTCATGTTCAATCAATGTGATATAAAATGAAGATCATGCTTTTGTGTATTGAAGAATGTCAATAGCAGTTTGCTTTTAATACAAAATTCATAGATTAATTACACACACACACACACACACAAACATACTACTACTACAACTACTACTACTTCTTTGCTGTCATTCGGAATCGAGTATGACGATCATCCAGCTATGATACTATGATATGAGTTATTAGGGATGTCACCTAGGTTGGTGAGTTTTAACGTGACTAAAGAGGCCGATACGGGACCGGCAGAGTCGTTTCACAGGTGCTGCACATGTGGTTGACTCCATCTAGTGCGGGAGAGGCGGCGGCAGCGTCTCAACGGCGCTGGCGCTTGTCTACCTCGGTTTGCAGTCGGGCTAATTCGAAAGTATTGACACCTCGTGTGAAGATCCTCCAAGCGTTAGGGTGTGGAGTGATCGTCTCCCCAGGTAAGGGGGTCGATTTGGCACTTTTTCAGGTGTGTCTTAAGTCTATCCTTATACCTTTTCAGTTGCCTGCCAGCGTTACATTTATTATTCGTAAAGTAGCGGCTGTGGCAGTCTATTGTCGTCCATGCTGGTAACTTGGCTAGTCCAATGTAGTTGTTCATGGATATTGGTAGCCTCGATGCTTCTACAGTTATTGTCAGCGAGAATACTGCATTTGTTCTCTTGTCTTCCCAGCGAACTCGGAGGATGGAACGTAGACTACGTTGATGAAAGTATTTAAGTGCCTTGAGGTACCTCCTGTATGTAACCCGTGTCTCACTGCCATATAGTAGGGTGGGCAGGACCACTGCTCGATATACGTGCAGCTTTGTAGATAATTTCGGCTCCCTACAGCTGAAAACATGGGTATGGAGTCTGCCAAAGGCTTGAGATGCACATCTGATCCGATGTTCAATCTCTTCATCGATGTCCGCGGTGGTGGAACAGGTGGGGGCCGGGATACTGAAAGTGAGTAACATTAGAGAGGGTAGTACCATTAAGCTGGATGGATGGTGGAGATGGGGCTGAACCAGGGGCAGGCTTAAAGAGAATCTGAGTCTTAAGCACATTCACCTCAAGGCCGAAGTGTGCATATGCAATGCATAGGTGTTCAGGATCTCCTGTAGGTCGCGCTCAGTGTGAGCGACAAGGGTGAGGTCGTCTGCATACTGAAGTTCAGTAATGGAAGATGCCGACACTTATGTTCCTTCCTGGAGTCGTCGTATTTTGAAAAGATCCTTCTTCCGGTACTTTATGTCCACCCCGCCGGCTAAATTGGCACTAGCACGAATAAGGAAGGCAGCCAAGAAAATGGAAAAGAGAGTTGGCACCAGTACACATCCTTGTTTTACCCCGTTTGGATGGGGAAGAACTCAGATTGGGTGCCATTGTGCAGGACACTACCGTTCATGCCATCGTGGAGTTGCCTCACAATGGCGATGAATTTTGGTGGGCATCTAAATCGGCTGAGGGTCTGCAAGAGGGCTTCCCTTGACCGAGTCAAAGGCCTTGGTTAGGTTGATGAAGGCCATGTACAGGTCACAACACTGTTCTCTGCACCTTTCCTATATCTGTCGGGCAGCAAAGATCATGTCAGTGGTACCACGTGATGGTCTAAAGCCACATTGAGATTCTGGGAGGAAGTGTTCCGCCTCAGGAATAAGTCTGTTTAGAAGGACTCGGATGATAATCTTGCCAGCTACGGACAGCAACGAGATCCCTCGGTAGTTGCCACAGTCTGACCGGTCTCCCTTGTTCTTATAAATATTGACGACGGAGGCCTCTTTAAGAGCTTGAGGGAGTTCCTCCTTTTCCCTTATGTTCTCCAGGAGAGAGTGGAGACGGCTAGTAAGCAGAGGTCCTCCTGCTTTATACACCTCGGCTGGGATACCGTCAGGCCCTGAGGCTTTGTTATTTTTCATCTGTTTGATGGCAGTAGTTACCTCATCCAGGGATTGAGGATAGCTGAGATGGGTCAGCTCTGGATGGCGAGGGACCTACTGGTAGTGCCCCTTTCAGCGCTGATGGATGCCTTCTTCGTCTCTAATTAGGGAGTTGCCGTCGGATGAGCGGAGGGGGGCTGCGATTGGCCCATAAAATGTTTTAGTGGCATTGAAAAATTCGTGCATCTTGTGTTGATCTTCAAGTTTTGCATTTCACATGCTTTATTTTTAAACCCAGTCGTTCTTTAGTTTGCAAAGTTCACGCTGGGCCACTGCTTTCTTCTTGCCGAAGGTATCAGCTTTGGTCCTAGACTGAGGGTTGTTCTGCCAGTCATTAAAGCAGCACGTTTATCATCGACGAGTATATTGATTTCCCGGTCATTTTCATCAAACCAGTCCTGGTGTATTCTTTTGACCTGGCCGAGGGTCTCTCTGCAAGTCTTTGTCATGACAGTGTCGAGAATACTCCACTCGGATTTGGCATTGTTTGTTGTTGGGTTGTTTATCAGCCCATGTTCAAGGTGCTCTCTGAAATCATATGCTACCGCTGGATCCTCCAGACGCTTAGTGTTAAAACCTCTTCTGGAGGCTTGTTGCCTTTGCCGTTTTGGGGCTACGTGAAGTGAGCGCTTTGGCTTTAACGAACTGATGATCAGTGTCGCAGTGGTCTGAGCCATGCATTGCTTGGGTGATGAGGACATTTCGGCGATCTCTTTCTCTGACAATGATGTAGTAAATGAGATGCCAGTGTTTGGATCGTGGGTGTTGCCACGAGCCCTTGAACTTGTCGGTCTGCTTAAACAAGGTATTGGTGATAGTGAGATTATGTGCAGCACACTTGCTGAGGAGGAGTAGGCCGTTGGGATTACACTTGCCCAGTCCATTTCTCCTTATGATTCCTTGCCAAATGTCAGCATCTCTACCAACTCTGGCATTGAAGTCACCAAGGAGCACAACCTTATCTTCTCTGGGGATAGACGTTAGCTCTGTCAACGTCGGCATAAAAGGCCTCCTTGATGTCATCCTCTGCATCCAGTGTTGGGGCGCATGCACTGATGAAAAAGGCATGGCGTGAGTTATTCAGTGGGACTGAATATATATATATATATATATATATATATATATATATATATATATATATATATATATATATATATATATATATATATATATATATATATATATATATATATATATATATATATATATATATATATATATATATATATATATATATATATATATATATAGGATAAAGAGAGGGAGAGAGAGAGATCAGGGTAATGAATTGCTTATAAGGCAATAGCAAGATTCACTGACTGATGTGCAACAGCAAATTTCGCTCTTTTACAAACGTTTTGTGCAATTATATTTTCTTGATAGAAGTACTGTATAGAATCAACACTATTTCATTAACATTCGTGTCTCTTTTAACTGTATAGCAGCCAAAAGAAAATGTGTGTGTGTTGCCATGTCAGATTTAATTAGCTAGTTAGAACTGTTGTTCACCAGTCTATAATGTATTTTAAACTGGCTCTGTTGTTGATGTAGAGAGGCAGTATAGAACCAGTTTAATATACTGACCTCAACCTACTCTACCTGGTTCACATAAGATATAAGCCAATTGATTGACTAACAGTTTAGATGATCAATATCTAATTTGATTGTTAGCGATACGTGAGTTCTCTTGCTCATAATGAACTGTGTATTTCAAAGGAAATGCTAATTAAGTAGTGAGGTTGAGTAAACCGGTAACTTTTCCAACAGTTAAGTTGGCCATGAGAGGCTTCATCACCGCGTTATTTGACGTTCGTGAGCTCACTCGCATGTTTCTCCAGCCTAATTGGTTTTTATGTGTCTGATAACGTGTATATACCTTCACATAAAGTGATGAAAATAAGTGTAGAAGGTAGACTGGAGAAATTAATATTAATGTGAATAGAGATGGAATGGAGGAAATAGTTGTTTCAGATATATGGGAGTTGGTGTATCAGTCAAAATTGGTAACCTCTGATGAATTAAATCATCTGATCAACTACTGAGACACACTGATTTTCAAACGCGGCGGTTATGATGGAGAAATTCCAATGTAAATTAAAAATAAACAGAGATGCCATGGAGCATCTGACCTTGTCTCCATGTCCTGCCGACCTATAGGAAGACCGGCATGACCAACACTTGTATGCATATAATATATAGAATATATTATGTAATGAGAAGAACAGAGTTATTATAAACATTAGATTTGTTGATTATGTTTCAGAAAATCGTTGTGCCATCATCAGAGTGATAACGATATGTGGTCATAAAACTTGCGAAAGTTTAAACTAATTCCAAGGGTAAAATGATAGCACTTAACCCTCCAACGTGTAAGACGAGGATCATTAAAACATATTTCTTCTACATTACATCCTAGATCAGTCAAATAATCAAATGAGTAGTAAATAATGCAGCAGAATCATTGACAGGGAATTAATGGATCTATCAAAAGTAATGTATAAAGTATATGAAGCATCAATGTGCCATGTACTGGGTAATTGAAGGTACAATACAACTAACATCTACGACCAATATCATCTGTACTATGTATGTGTGACTACAAACTTCACTAGTTCCTCTCTCCCCAGCACTACTAATCATTTCTCTATACAGTATATTATTAATTTTCATTTGGTAACGAAACCAAAACATTAAGCTTGGGTGATAATGTTATAGCAAGTTTTGACGGACAGTACTATCGTGGACAAAAGTTCGCTCCTTCCCAAACTGAAGCAGTATCGACCCGCACAACACACCCGCACCAGATAACAATCAGGGTAAGTCAGTTCGGAGACTCATTCCCGTGTCTCAGTTTCACTACAGGGAGCGAACTTTTGTCCACGATCGTCCCACACGTCTCCTCCCTCCCTTCGAAACTATTGACATATACTGTACATGAGCAGCCTAATGCAGAGCTCTACTGTTATCTAGGGCTGTGAGTGTTCCTTAATGGAGGGATTTCTCACATCATCAGTTTGGGTCTATTTATATATCCTGTATGTTTAATACAAATATGTATATAAGCCTGCTCTTACAAATGCTTTCATTTGCCACCACAAAGCCTTCTGGTTTAATCATTGTTTGTTAAATTTAGACCACAATGCTTCAGACGCTGTAGTGCCGATAAATGTTTTCACTTTTAAACTCTGATGAAAATATTTCATTATTTTTTTTTAGTTTGTCTTAGTTTCAAGGTCCGAAGTATTAAGTTTTCTCCTTAGGTAGAAAAAAAATATTTGCGTTAAACTAACTTGAAATAACATTGTAAGTTCTCCATGTTGAAAACCTGCTTATACAAGATTTTGTGCAAACTATTTCTCGTTCAGTCGGATTAACTTTAAACATAATTTATTACTAATACTGACTAACACACCTTATACTTGTTCGGACTTCTTCTAATGGAACGAAGAAGTAAATTTTTATCAATTCATTTTACAAACTTGCTTCTCCAAGAGACGTATAGACACATGCAGTGGAAAACTTTTGAATAATATTTTACAAACAACTAGACCAGTAACTGTTACTGACCCAGAAGATGTTTTGTATCTTCCCATAACATTAACCGGTCAGAAGAGATTTCTTCTCTTTAACAAGTCAGTAAACTGTTCCAAGAGCTTTAATACAATTCACTGTGAAGTGACAGTAATGATTAAAACACTATACCATTCAAAGAACACAATTATCTTCAGTTCTCCACAATACTGTACATAAGTAATTGTATACAGTACACGTTATTACTGTTATTTGGACTTGTGGGCCACGAGCTGTATGTAGGGTGGACGTTAGGGCCACGAGCTGTATGTACTGTAGGGTGGACGTTAGGGCCACAAGCTGTATGTAGGGTGGACGTTAGGGCCACTAGCTGTATGTACTGTTGGGTGGACGTTAGGGCCACAGCTGTATGTAGGGTGGACGTTAGGGCCCAAGCTGTATGTAGGGTGGACGTTAGGGCCACAAGCTGTATGTAGGGTGGACGTTAGGGCCAAGCTGTGTAGGGTGGACGTTAGGGCCACGAGCTGTATATACTGTAGGGTAGACGTTAGGGCCACAAGCTGTATGTAGGGTGGACGTAAAGGCAACAAGCTGTTTGTAGGGTGGACGTTAGGGCCACAAGCTGTATGTAGGGTGGACGTTAGGGCCACAAGCTGTATGTAGGGTGAACGTTAGGGCCACAAGCTGTGTAGGGTGGACGTTAGACCTGAGCTGTATGTACTGTAGGGTGGACGTTAGGGCCTCAGCTGTATGTAGGGTGGACGTTAGGGCCACGAGCTGTATGTACTGTAGGGTGGACGTTAGGGCCACAAGCTGTATGTAGGGTGGACGTTAGGGCCACGAGCTGTATGTACTGTAGGGTGGACGTTAGGGCCACAAGCTGTATGTAGGGTGGACGTTAGGGCCACAGGCTGTATGTACTGTAGGGTGGACGTTAGGGCCACAAGCTGTATGTAGGGTGGACGTTAGGGCCACGAGCTGTATGTACTGTAGGGTGGACGTTAGGGCCACGAGCTGTATGTAGGGTGGACGTTTGGGCCACAAGCTGTATGTAGGGTGGACGTTAGGGCCACAAGCTGTTTGTAGGGTGGACGTTAGGGCCACAAACTGTATGTGGGGTGGACGTTTGGGCCACGAACCAAAAATTTCTTGACTGTAAATTATAATCCCCTCAATGCCCCTGAGGACTTTCCAGTCAGGGGCCTTTAGGTTAGGTTAAGTTGGGCTAGATACGGTTAGATTAGTTAAGTTAGATTATTGTGATGTTATTTATATTACTTTGTGCCATGGCCCAAACGTCTTGCTTTCGGTATTACTAGAAGTAATACGACTGTTTTTGTTTTAAAAACAAAACCAACACTTCAAGTATAAAATTAATATTTTTTGTAGTAGGATATAATACACTGAGTAGCCATCAATGAGTGATCTTTATAAAGTTGGATAATCGAGTGCTAAAATGTTTGTATTTCAATAACTGTATATTTCACTTGGTTAGATAGGATCTTGTTGAAAACCTCTATTTATATTATCTTTATTTTTTGTTGAATCACGGCTGTGATTTCTATGATTATGCCATGCCTAATGGGTGATGCAGATCTTACCATGGTTTTGGAGGTCCTGCAGTGCCTATGTAATGTTAGGTGTGTCAACCCGACCTCAGACCTTATGCCCCACTAAAGTCCGACACCTGTTACAACACATCGCCTTATCCACCTAATACAAGTGGTGAGAATTGCGGCTGTTATGTCGATTACCCATTGATTTTCGAAACTGTAAACACTTTTATGAAGTAAAGTTTCTGGGATTGCTAGAGAACCATCGTATCATGCAGCTGCACTGAATTGCGCGCTTTTAAAGCTTGTGTGTCGTATAGGACATTAAGCTTAGGGGCGAGCTATGATAGATGGTATGGGGGTTGACGATAATGTCGAAGAATATTTCGTAGTGATTATGCATGGGAAGGCGAGTGTGTGTAGCATTTAATCAATAGCTGTATATGACTTTTTCTTCTTGGTTTTGTTAATATAATGTTGTATGGTGATAAGAACATAAGAATGGGGGAAGCTGCAGCGGGCCTATTGGCCCATACTGGGCAGTTCCATTTATTCCCAACCCCTATTGCTCATATAAGCATCCAACCTATGTTTGAAGCTATCCAGCGTATTCGAGTTAATGATATTTGGTAACTTGTTCCACTCATCCACTACTCTATGGGCTGGTGAGTGACTATCACTTCACCATGAGGTACTGTACAATGTTATCCTTTTGTACCCGCTAAAAATTTTATATTCAAATATAATTAAGTGGCTATATATAGTGGAAGTTTTATTATATTTAATAATAATATAGTTTAAACATCAATGAGTGTAATAGTTGCTAGTTGTTTATGGGGGTGTGGCAGGTCCACCTCACTAACTCCAAGCTGAAAGAACATCACGATGCTCTCGGACCTAATGTAGGGACTGTACTGGTGTGCTCCTCCGCCTCGTAAGCTGTACTGTGTCCCGATATGTTGACATTCAAGTGGGAAAAGGTTCCGGTGATCGGTGTGTTTGTGGTGAAGCTCAAGCAAAGGGAGTACTTGCTGAACGTGATGCTCCATTTCCAGCAGGAAGAGGGAGGAGTTCAGGCTGGTGTTGGGCTTGCTGTTGCTGCCCCTCTAAGGTATCGTCTCTGGTGAAGTGTGGTGGAGTGGAGCATCCGGGGTAGCAGCTGTGAGCATTGCTGTTGTGATCAGCCTGTGGGCAGCTATGAGCATTGCTTTTGTGATCAACCTTCGGGTAACTGTGAGCATTGCTGTTGTGAGCAGCCTGTGGGCAGCTGTGAGCAGCCTCTAGGCAGTTGTGAGCAGCCTCTCGCTAGCTGTGAGTACCTCTCGCCAGCTGTGAGCAGCCTCTGGCCAACTGTGAGATTGCTGTTGTGAGCAGCCTGTGGGTAGCTGTGAGCATTTTTGCTATGACCAGCCTCTGGGCAGCTGTGAGAGTATTATTGCTGTGAGCAGCGCTGTTGATACAGTATATTCGATTTTGCTAAGTAATGGAGCGTGAAATCTTATTGGTAAATGGAGTAAGATAATGTTGGGGTTTGTTGACAGTTGTTATATGGCAATCACTGGAGGAAGGTGGTTTCTGAAATGAGATGATCATTCGAGTATGATGGTAATTGGAGAAAGGTGAAAATTAGAATAAGAAGGTCGCTATAGTAGAGTGGTCGCAAGGAAGGTTGCTCTGTGAGGGCAACCTTCCTTTGCATTAACGACAATAATAGTGACCTGTGCCCCGGTGGGCTAACGCCTGTACAAAAAAAAAAAGACGATATGTCTGTCGATTTTTAATAGAAAATGAATTTGAAAATGCCGCAATTTCACTCAGCTTTGCAGTGGATACTGTTGTGGTTTGGGCAAATAAATTAAAATGAGGTTATTACTAAGTTTAACTTAACCTAACCTTAGTTGATAAGAAATACAAGAACTTCCCTTAATATGTTGTAATTTTATGTATTTTATGGACGTGGGAGTATGCTTGGACTGAGCCGTTTGGTTGTTGCACTGAAACAAACGAAGAGCGGACGACAACATTGAGTGAAGTAGTGCGAGCCTAGGGGCTTATTTATCTACCAAACGAAGTATTTGCCCAAGAAATAAATATCATATCCGAACTCAAGCGATGAAATTATAGTAAGAAAATAATCCTCAAAACCAAATACAAGGCGACGGGTATGTCGTTGATATTAGCGAAAGATGGTAACGTTCAGGGGAAAAAAAAATCATAAAATGAAATGTATGATTGTTGGCGCTAAGAGTGAATTTCATAAACACTGTAGATGCTTTTGTGTGAGCTGAACATATGACACGCATATACAGTTTGGTCCTTTTCCTCGAAATATCCTGGATTTTCCTCTCTGTTCTGCACATTAATTCCTGGGCTACAGTTAACACCTGTAGGATGCTGCAGATCACGTTGGGCTCTTGAGTATGTTAAGAGATCCTGTCGTGTTCTGAGTATGTTAAGAGATCCTGTCGTGCTGTGAGTATGTTAAGAGATCCTGCCGAGCATTAAAGATGCTGCCAAGCATTGCCAAGTTCTTTACCTTAACAGTGCGGACCTGTATAGACTTTGTTTATTCTCTTTCCCTTCATATTATCATGATTTTCTTTTAATGATCAGAGAAGAGTCATGCAGTGATTGTATTGATGACTTAATCCTAGCGTATTCATTTGTTTTACTGTCATGGCGTACATTTATAAGAAAAAACAAATATTGTGTGACTGCATTTGTAGGTGCTTCAGTATAAGTCTGCGTAGTTACTGGTGTATCCACACATATACAAATACATTAAACACGTACGTTTATGGAGTGGGTGCGTGGTGGTGGTGGTGGTAGTGAGGAGGTTATTAACTCAGCCTGAGAATGTCACGATTCCCTTGGGGCTAATTTACTGGAGAATGATGGTGGCCCTGTGAAGCGATGAGGGCTAGTGAGGTCGTTTGAGGGCTAATGATGTAATGTCGGGCGAGTGTGGTGTGAGGAGTGAGTGTGGTGATATGAGGAGCGAGTGTGGTGGTATGAGGAGCGAGTGTGGTGGTATGAGGAGCGAGTGCGGTAGTGAGAGGGGCGAGCGTGGTAGTGAGAGGGGCGAGCGTGGTAGTGAGAGGGACGAGCGTGGTAGTGAGAGGGACGAGCGTGGTAGTGAGAGAGGGACGAGCGTGGTAGTGAGAGGGGTAAGTGTGGTCGTGTGAGGGGCGAGTGTGGTAGTATGAGGGGCGAGTGAGGTACTGTGAGGTGACGAGTAAGGTAGTGTGAGGAGTTAGTGAGGTAGTGTGAGGGTCTCGTACTTTAGTGAGTAGTGCTCTGGGCTAGTGTACTAGCCAGTGTTTCCTTCAGCTGGCATCTTATGAACTGGATATTGATATGTTCGAAAATCTCACTAGTTCAGGAACTCTTGTAACTCTTGTAGTTTAAGTTAAGAGTTGCTTGTAATCTTTGTTTGTTATTGTTTCAGAGTATTTAATGTTCTCACAAACACTGTCTGGTTTTGTAAATTATTAACCGTTAATAGGCAACTGTCCTTTATGAGAGAATATGGGAGGTAATTTACAGAGCCCCTATAACACATCTGGGCTGGGCACTTGGTAAAGTCCTGTGTAAATTAGAGGTGGTGGTGGTGGACGTGTGTATGTCATTTAACACGTGAGAAGGAAGTGATACGCTGTGCTTAGCTGCCGTTTATCTAGTTAATTCTGGTAGTATAAATTATATAATAAATGTGTGTAGATAGCCCACATTTATATAAATACTACTGTATACATGTTGACAGAGGGTATTACACTAGTGTGGAAGTGTAAAGAGCTAGTTAGATGGGAGGAGCTGATGTGGTAGCGTGAGGGGCTAGTGAGGTAATGTAAGGGGCTAGTTAGGTAGTGGGAGGAGCTGATGTGGTAGCGTGAGGGGCTAGTGAGGTAATGTAAGGGGCTAGTTAGGTAGTGGGAGGAGCTGATGTGGTAGCGTGAGGGGCTAGTGAGGTAATGTAAGGGGCTAGCTAGGTAGTGGGAGTGGCTAGTGTAGTAGCTTAAGGGCCTAGTGATGTAAGGGGCTAGTTAGGTAGTGGGAGGAGCTGATGTGGTAGCGTGAGGGGCTAGTGAGGTAATGTAAGGGGCTAGCTAGGTAGTGGGAGTGGCTGAGTGTAGTAGCTTAAGGGCCTAGTGATGTAAGGGGCTGGATTAGGTAGTGGGGGAATAGTGAGGTAATGTAAGGGGCTAGCTAGGTAGTGGGAGTGGCTAGTGTAGTAGCTAAGGGCCTAGTGATGTAGGGGCTAGTTAGGTAGTGGGGTCTGATGTAGTGGCAAAAGGGGCTGGCTAGGTAGTGGGGTGGCTAGTGTGGTAGCTTGAGGGCCTAGTGATGTAAGGGGCTAGTTAGGTAGTGGGGGGCTGGTGAGGTAATGTAAGGGGCTAGCTAGGTGGGAGTGGCTAGTGTAGTAGCAAGGGCCTAGTGATGTAGGGGCTGGTTGAGTGGTGGGAGGAGCTGATGTGGTAGCGTGAGGGGCTAGTGAGGGTAATGTAAGGGGCTAGCTAGGTAGTGGGGAGTGTGAGTGTAGTAGCAAGGGCCTAGTGATGTGGGGCTGGTTAGGTAGTGGGGGGGCTAGTGAGGTAATGTGGGGGCTAGCTAGGTAGTGGGAGTGGCTAGTGTAGTAGCTTAAGGGCCTAGTGATGTGGGGGCTAGTTAGGTAGTGGGGGGGCTAGTGAGGTAATGGGAGGGACTAGTGAGGTTGTGTGAGAGGCTAGTGTGGTAGTAGTGAGGTTGCGTGTGGTAGTAGTGTGGCACTGTGTGGTAGTAGTATGGTAGTAGTGTGGTACCGTGTGATAGTAGTGAGGAAACAATTGGTAGTAGTGAGGTAGTCGTGTGGTAGTAATGCGGTAGTAATGTGGTAGTGTGGAGTAGTAGTATGGTAGTAGTGAGGTAACATGTGGTAATAGTGAGGTAGTATTGTCGTAGTGTGTGGTAGTAGTGGTGGTAATAATATGGTAGTAGTGAGGTAACATGTGGCAGTAGTGTGGTAGTAGTGTGGTAGTAATGAGGTAGTTGTGTGGCTTCTGGTAGTGGTGTGGTAGCAGTGTGATAGCAGGTGGTAGTAGTGTGGTACTGGTGTTATAGCATGTGGTAGTAGTCGTGGTGTGGTAGCATGTGTTAGTAATGAGGAGGTGGTGTGGTAGCAGATGGTAGTGGTGTGGTAGTAGTGAAGCAGTATTGTGGTAGCAGTGGGGTGGCGTGAGGGTGGGCAGGTAACTTGCCAATACGGCTCGCGTGTGTCGCCCACAACAACAAGCTGTAATGCCGTGAATATGAAATTTGTAACCAAACTTGATAGTAAATTTAGATACGAAATTCAGCAGTACTTAGGAGAAAATTACATATGTGGTAAATATTATGTACCATTTTGGATACTGGAATTGGGTTACATAAGTTTATCATACCAAGAAACATTTATGTGAGAATGGACTAATTTAATATTTATAAAGTTAATTTTAAATATGATCCTAGAGGGAGGAGGGCGATGCCCCTGGCGGTGGTCCAAGGTCTCCATTATTCAACTTCTCTGGACCAAGTTTCTCTCAAGGGATCACATTTTTACAAAGTTTGAGCTAATATAATTCTTTATCAACAACTTTGTTTCGGGGCAGAGAGGAGGGGAAAAAAGTTAGAAGGATTTTTTTCTTGAACTGTGTAGTAGTAATGAGACGCCCTTGTACGCTTCTTGGTCAAATTGCTTGTTGCTCTTCTGACCTTAATAAAAACAGTGTATTGGGAATTTCGGGTGCAAAGAAACGAAGGCTAGGTCAGTGAGTGGTGAGGTGGTTTGTAGCTGTGAAATTGAACTCACTTTACGCGTGTTGTAAGTATAAATGTTGTATAATTTATTATCTCTGTTGAACAGCTCATCGATGAATGATATTATAACGTATTCGACTTTTCTTCATTTGTCTATTTAGAAATTTAGGGAGAAAGTTTTACCATTTTTATGATGCAACATTGAAATAGCCGTAAACGAAATTGATTTAACACCTTACAGAGTGACGTTGAATATTCATTATTTTGACACTGCTACTCGAGTACCAACTTGTAACAACTTTTTGAGTTCTTTCTTCCTGTGGAGGTGTGAGGGTGACGACTATCAATATTCCCACAATATTACTTTACTTGCCCCTGAGGCCACTGGTGGCTAGAGTCCCTTAAGTATACTCGAGTTTTGACTTATGGTGTTTATTAGAGGAAAGTTTCTTGTCGTAATGGTGTTGCGAGTATGTCAGTCATATTGACTGACTGGTGTGGAATGTGTCAGTCATATTGACTGACTGGTGTGAGTGTTTCAGACATATTGGCTAGCTGATGTGAGTGTGTCAGTCATATTGACCGACTGGTGTGAGTGTGTCAGTCATATTGACTGACTGGTGTGAGTGTGTCAGTCATATTGGCTGGCTGGTATAAGTATGTCGGTCATAATGCTTGACTGGTGTGAGTGTGTCAGTCATATTGGCTAATTGGTGTGAGTGTGTCAGTCATAATGCTTGACTGGTGTGAGTGTGTCAGTCATATTGGCTGACCGGTATAAGTGTGTCAGTCATATTGGCTGACTGGTGTGAGTGTTTCAGTCATATTGGCTGACTGGTGTGAGTGTGTCAGTCATATTGACCGACTGGTGTGAGTGTGTCAAGTCATATTGACCGACTGGTATAATTGTCAGTCATATTGCCAGACTGGTGTGAGTTTGTCCATCATATTGGCTGACTGGTATAAGTGTGTCAGTCATATTGGCTGACTGGTATAAGTGTGTCAGTCATATTGGCTGACTGGTATAAATGTGTCAGTCATATTGGCTGACTGGTGTGATGTCAGTCATATTGACCGACTGGTGTGAGTGTGTCAGTCATATTGGCTGACTGGTATAAGATGTGTCAGTCATATTGGCTGACTGGTATAAAATGTGTCAGTCATATTGGCTGACTGGGTGTGAATGTGTCAGTCATATTGGCTGACTGGTATAAGTGTGTCAGTCATATTGGCTGACTGGTGTGAGAATGTGTCAGTCATATTGACCGACTGGTGGAGTGTGTCAGTCATATTGGCTGACTGGTATAAGTGTGTCAGTCATATTGGCTGACTGGTGTGAGTGTGTCAGTCATATTGCCAGACTGGTGTGAGTTTGTACATCATATTGGCTGACTGGTGTGAGTGTGTCAGTCATATTGGCTGACTGGTGTGAGTGTGTCAGTCATATTGGCTGACTGGTGTGAATGTGTCAGTCATATTGGCTGACTGGTATAAGTGTTTCAGTCATATTGGCTGACTGGTGTGAGTGTGTCAGTCATATTGGCTGACTGGTGTAGAATGTGTCAGTCATATTGGCTGACTGGTAAAAGAGTGTCAGTCATATTGGCTGACTGGTGTGAAAGTGTCAGTCATATTGCCAGACTGGTGTGAGTGTGTGCAGTCATATTGGCTGACTGGTGTAAGTGTTTCAGTCATATTGGCTGACTGGTGTGAGTGTGTCAGTCATATTGGCTGACTGGTGTAAGTGTGTCAGTCATATTGGCTGACTGGTGTGAATGTGTCAGTCATATTGGCTGACTGGTGTGAGTGTGTCAGTCATATTGGCTGACTGGTGTGAGAGTATGTCAGTCATATTGGCTGACTGGTGTAAAATGTGTCAGTCATATTGGCTGACTGGTGTGAAGTGTGTCAGTCATATTGGCTGACTGCGGTGTGCAGTCATATTGGCTGACTGGTGTAAAGTGTTTCAGTCATATTGGCTGACTGGTGTGAGATGTGTCAGTCATATTGGCTGACTGGTGTAGAATGTCAGTCATATTGGCTGACTGGTGTGAATGTGTCAGTCATATTGGCAGACTGGTGTAGTGTGTCAGTCATATTGGCTGACTGGTGTGAGTGTGTCAGTCATATTGGCTGACTGGTGTGAGAATGTGTCAGTCATATTGGCTGACTGGTATAAAGTGTGTCAAGTCATATTGGCTGACTGGTAGGTGTGTCAGTCATATTGGCTGACTGGTGTAATGTGTCAGTCATATTGGCTGACTGGTGTGAATGTGTCAGTCATATTGGCTGACTGGTGTGAGAATGTGTCAGTCATATTGGCTGACTGGTGTGAGATGTGTCAGTCATATTGGCTGACTGGTGTCGAATGTGTCCAGTCATATTGGCTGACTGGTGTCAATGTGTCAGTCATATTGGCTGACTGGTGTAGTGTGCAGTCATATTGGCTGACTGGTGTAAGTGTTTCAGTCATATTGGCTGACTGGTGTGAGTGTGTCAGTCATATTGGCTGACTGGTGTAAGATGTGTCAGTCATATTGGCTGACTGGTGTGGAGTGTGTCAGTCATATTGGCTGACTGGTGTGAAGTGTGTCAGTCATATTGGCTGACTGGTGTGAGTGTGTCAGTCATATTGGCTGACTGGTGTGTGTGTCAGTCATATTGGCTGACTGGTATAAATGTGTCAGTCATATTGGCTGACTGGTGAGATGTGTCAGTCATATTGGCTGACTGGTGTGAGTGTGTCAGTCATATTGCCAGACTGGTGTGAGTGTGTGCAGTCATATTGGCTGACGCTGTGAAGTGTGTCAGTCATATTGGCTGACTGGTATAAGTGTGTCAGTCATATTGGCTCACTCTGTGAGTGTGTCAGTCATATTGGCTGACTAGTGCGAGTGTGTCAGTCATATTACCTGACTAGTGCGAGTGTGTCAGTCACATTGTCTGACTGGTGCGAGTGTGTCAGTCGTATTGGCTGACTAGTGCGAGTGTGTCAGTCATATTACCTGACTAGTGCGAGTGTGTCAGTCGTATTGGCTGACTAGTGCGAGTGTGTCAGTCACATTGTCTGACTGGTGCGAGTGTGTCAGTCGTATTGGCTGACTAGTGCGAGTGTGTCAGTCACATTGTCTGACTGGTGCGAGTGTGTCAGTCGTATTGGCTGACTAGTGCGAGTGTGTCAGTCGTATTGGCTGACTGATCAAGGAAACGCCGAGCGTCTCTTCCATAGCGGGAGGAGATGCAGAATGTTGTCCTTGTGGTGCAGCTTTGCAACACCTGGGAGAAGCTATGTTGAATTATTATTATTACGAGTGCAGTAAATCTCGCTGTAAATGCGATAGGTTATAAACCATTCAAATTTTACTCCAGCAGGACTTAGACCATCATGAAAAGTAAAAAAAAAGTAGATATAAAAGGGTGCTACTATAGCGTGCTGTCTACAAGAATTTAGGTTAGGTTAGTTAGGTTAGGTTAGGTTAAGTTAGATCAAGTTAGGTTAGTTTAGGTTAGACTAAAGATATCTTTGTACACCGTACGCTATAGTAGCACCGATACAAATATGTTACAAGAAAAAACATAACATTAACAATTGCGTCTATCAATATATATTTTTAAACAATTCAAGAATTAAATCCTTTCGAATAAAAAACAAGAACAACTTCAGTTTAAGGGTTTACATACCCTACGGTAAGGAATTTCATATTTTGTTGTAAACACCGGAATAACTGTGGTGGTGTATGACATCTTTTGGGGCGAAGCTTCTTGGTGCATCCCAAGCGTGAGACGGGTGACAGCGATCTTGGGGCTAAACTAGGTAAAACAATTTCCTGGCTTGGTAGACCACCAGCAAGCATCATTGATCCACGTCTTATCATTACTGCGACATTTAATGATTTGTTTGAGTAATATTTGTATTAGGATTTTATTCGAATGGGAATTAAGAGCCTCAGTAAGTTGGATACCAGTGACGATATCACAGTTCTTAGTGAACTATAGTCATCTCCAACACTACTCCAGTTAACTCTTCATGTTAGTAACACCTGACAGGGTACAACAGTATTAGGCACAGGTTTTCGCCGGTAGGATGTTGGTGATAGACAGATGTTCCTGAATGGTGGAACGTGCACAAACATTAACCACCTCGGAGGCATCAATCAAGACGTGTCCAAACGGTTCCCAAACAAAAACAGCAAGTTACTATCAGCACATCAAGATCCTATATCAGTCCTCACCAGCTAGACCCCTTGTTATACACACAATCGACATTTAACGAATGGATAAGGAATTTTGTTGTGGGGTTGAAGGACTAATCACAAATAGCAGATTTTATACTCGTATACCGTGACAGCTGGTGATGGTCACTCAGCCTGTAGCCTGTCGTAGAGTGTGAGTTAAGTTCATGTTTAACACAGTGCTTTATAACTTATAGGGATAATTAATGTATAAATGAATACTTTTGTATATTTTGTGGAGTGTGTTCAGTACAGCAACAAGTTTTGGAAACAAAATTTGGGTTATTTTGGCGTTTCCCTGTTTCCCTTAGATGAGAAGTCCAATTAATTTTCAGTGTTTCTTTATTCTGAAAAAGTTTGAAGTCCTCGTTAACCCAGACCAGCTTCGCAACTCACATAGATACGCATCCACACACTAGTGGTGGATCCTATAAATTATTAATTTTTTTTTACCATATATTGTCTCCTCATTACGCCTGAAAAATAGTAAATTTCCCGTGGGGGTAATTTATTCCTAAGTGGGCACCTCTGTCTTAGAACTTTATTGTGAATTTATGAAAGGGGAATAATGAGCATAGTTAACCTATCACTGAACACATTATTCATCTTTCCTGAGTTTCCATTCTTGTTCACCTCATGGTTGTATCTGTTTATTGTTGGTTCGTTTTATATTAATGATGATTTGCTATGCGTGACCTGGTTTACATTTTCATTAGAGTTACATATATATATATATATATATATATATATATATATATATATATATATATATATATATATATATACATACTGGCTCCATTACTTAGTCGGTAGGTTTTATCCTCGTAAATGAATAGTGTCGAATTTTGTTTCTGACCGGAGTGCAGTATTGGGTTTGTTGGTTGTACAAGAACCTTTGTGCACTCAGCAGTAAAGGTGTACACTATCAGGTGCGCTTAACGATTTTTTTCGATGTTGGAACAACCCTTTGTCAGAATAACGGTGTGCCAAGGGGCGAGAAAATCCACTAGTTGCTGAACGACAGGAACTACGAAATCACCTGTACGACTACCCAACTCCGTGTATATATATAATTATTGCCACTGTTTATGTATACATACAGTGTTATTCACACCTACATACTTATTCTATTTTTTTCATTCCTGCCGTTATGTATATGTTTCTCTTATAACTCAACGTTGATGTTTTTAAGTCCGTTCTACCAATAAACGTTTTCCAATAGTTTAAACGTTTTAGTGAAGCACAGCGGGGTAGTGAACGACCTCTGTACGTTCTCTGAAACGACCATTTGACGGAGTTTATGGGGGAGTCGGAGCACAACAATACTCCAGTTGAGAGAGCATAGAAGGCTTTAATATGGGCCCTGATTGGCCTTATAATCCTCAATGCAAAACTAATACGAGCAATAAAAGGACAAGTCTTTTAGCTATTTTTAGGTAATATATGAGAGGAAGGAGAGAGAGAGAGAGAGAGAGAGAGAGAGAGAGAGAGAGAGAGAGAGAGAGAGAGAGAGAGAGAGAGAGACGTTAGTAAATAATGTGTTGTCTAATGGTAGACCCTGCTGCCATATGGCATCACAAAAATTGAGACCAAGTCCCAGGTTGCTGATCCGACTTTCTACCTCACTTCCACACATTTGCAAATTCACAATTATTTATTTTACTTTGACAACACAACATACATACATACTGTCATTTTTCATTCTTGATTTTTTTTTCATATATGTATTATTATTATTATAATTTATTATTATATTTTTTATATTTTTATTATTATTATTATTATTATTATTATTATTATTATTATTATTATTATTATTATTATTTTTATTATTATTATTATTATTATATTTTCGCCCTCCAGGCTCTGATGTACTGTAGGTCAGTGACCTGTGCCCCGGTGGGCTAACCCGTAAAAAAAAAATACAGGGTAAACTGAAAAAAAAAAGAGGAAAGAGTTACTATCTCGGCAGCCTTTCACACATCATAAAACATCTCTCTTGTTCCTTGAGCATAACATGCGTCATCCTTACAGACATGAAAAGTCTCAGTCATAACATACCACTTAGAGCTTGATGAAGACAACGCCCCCCTCTCCACCCCACGGCAGCACCTCCACATGACTCTTGGTTTTGTTTCTTCATCAGGACGACCACCACCACCACCACCGACTGAGCCTTTTCTCTCTCTTAGAAGGTCTGGTCTTATCTTACCACAATAACTTAATAGAAATTGTCTGCTTATTCTTATTCACATTTCATAAAGTCATTTTCTGCTCCCACCTCATCAAGTTGTTTGTTTGTTATCATCACAGGAAGTTGTTATTGGCTCTCTTCACACCGAGTCATTGTCTACTGCCTTCACATACTGTGTACTGCCTTCTCACCGAATCATTGTCTACTGCCTTCACACCGAGTCATTGTCTGGTGCCTTCACACCAAGTCATTGTCTACTGCCTTCACACCGAGTCATTGTCTACTGCCTTCACACCTAGTCGTTGTCTACTTCCTTCACACCTAGTCATTGTCTACTGCCTTCACATCTAATCATTGTCTACTATCTTCACATCGAGTCATTGTCTACTGCCTTCACATCTAATTATTGTCTACTTTTGACATTTCTAATTACTTGTCTTCATGCAACACAAACATGTCATTCGTTTCCCTGACTGAATAATGTCAGTCTATTAATTTCAGAGGACGCACGTGTTGCTCTCCACCATAAAGCTTCACAGTCCTCCCAATAAAGCTTCACAATCCTCCACCATAAAGCTTCACAGTCCTCCGCCATAAAGCTTCACAGTCTTCCGCCATAAAGCTTCACAGTCCTCTGCCATAAAGCTCCACAGTCCTCCGCCATAAAGCTTCACAGTCCTCCACCATAAAGCCTTACTCTCCACCATAAAGCTTCACAGTCCTCCATAATGCTTCACAGTCCTCCACCATAAAGCCTTACTCTCCACCATAAAGCTTCACAGTCCTCCATAATGCTTCACAGTCCTCCCCATAAAGCTTCACAATCCTCCACCATAAAGCTTCACAGTCCTCCGCCATAAAGCTTCACAAGTCCTCCGCCATCACAAACTTTTCACAGTCCTCCACCACAAAACTTCACAGTCCTCCACCACAAAGTCCACCATAAGCTCACAGTTCTCTACCATAAACACAGTCCTCCACCATAAAGCTTCACAGTCTCCACCATCAGTCCTCCACCAGCTTCACAGTCCTCAGCTTCACAGTCCTTCTCACAGTCCTCCACCATAAAGCTTCTCAGTCCTCCACCATAAAGCTCACAGTCCTCACCAAAGCTTCACAGTCCTCCACCATAAAGCTCACAGTCCTCCACCATAAAGCTTCACAGTCCTCCACCATAAAACAGTCCTCCACCATAACAGTCCTCCACCATAAAGCTTCCAGTCCTCCACCATAAGCTTCACAGTCCTCCACCCTTCCAGTCCTCCACCAAAGCTTCTCAGTCCTCCACCATAAAGCTTCACAGTCCTCCACCAGCTTCACAGTCCCACCAGCTTCTCAGTCCTAAAGCTTCACAGTCCTCCACCCAAAGCTTCACAGTCCACCACCGCAGCTTCACAGTCCTCCACCATAAAGCTCAGTCCTCCACCATAAAGCTTCACAGTCCTCCACCATCCTAAGCACTCCACCATAAAGCTTCACAGTCCTCCACCATAAAGCTTCACAGTCCTCCACCATAAAGCCACAGTCCTCCACCATAAAGCTACAGTCCTCCACCATTAAGCTTCTCAGTCCTCCCATAAAGCTTCTCAGTCCTCCACCATAAAGCTTCACAGTCCTCCACCATAAAGCTTCACAGTCCTCCAACAAAAGCCACAGTCCTCCACCATTAGCTTCTCAGTCCTCACCATAAAGCTTCACAGTCCTCCACCGTAAACTACAGTCCTCCACCATAAAGCTTCACAGTCCTCCACCATAAAGCTTCACAGTCCTCCCATAAAGCTTCACAGTCCTCCACCATAAAGCTTCACAGTCCTCCACCATAAAGCTTCACAGTCCTCCACCGTAAAGCTACAGTCCTCACCATAAGCCAGTCCTCCTAAAGCCACAGTCTCCCACCATAAAGCCACAGTCCTCCACCATAAAGCTTCACAGTCCTCCACCATAAAGCTTCACAGTCCTCCACCATTAAGCTTCACAGTCCTCCACCATAAAGCTTCACAGTCCTCCACCATAAAGCTTCACAGTCCTCCACCATAAGCTCTCAGTCCTCCACCATAAAGCTTCACAGTCCTCCACCATAAAGCTTCTCGGTCCTCCACCACAAGATTTACCTTTGTCCAGTCGCAACATTATACCTCAGTTGGTTCCCTCGCCTCCACCAGTTGTATATCTTGGTGTATTACTGTATTTGCACACAACAACAACTGGTTATTTTAATTTCTTGAAACTCCTTAAATACAACTGTTCTCTACACAAGGATATCTGTTGCATTGTGGTTTGTTTGTTTTCCTCAGTACAACAGTGCCTGGAGCGATAATGTAATGATGAACCCACATTGAGAGATTACCAACAAAAGTGTCTTGTTGAGGTGCCCTTCACATGGTTACGATAAGCATACTGATACTTCTTGGTGAGTCTATGTACACTGTTGAATGATTCAGTCGAGATCCACATGTTTGGAAACTACTTAGAGGACTGAGTGAATTGATTGAGACGCTTATACGACGTTTACCTCTTAAGTTTTGTTTTTCTTCTGAAGTCTCTAGGATATAATACTAAAGGGAGGGATGGCAATGGCTCAAGCGTATTTTCTTCAGCCCCTTATAGCCAACGCGAAACAAAACTGAGATGTATTTCACGGGAACGTATCGCAGTAAGTCTGGTTTATTTCCTTTAAAATTCCTACTTCCTACTTGTAACTAGTCTTACAGCAGTTTAAAACAACAATGGGCTTCAGAGAAATAAGAAACACCATTTGCGGGACGCAGAGGCCCTTAATGAGAAAGAAATGAGAAGGAATACCTACCCGCCAGGACACAACCCACCGTAAACCCTCGTTAACTCCTGAGCTAGTCGCCATGGAGACAGCTTGGGTGAAGCTCGACTGTTATAGAAATAAATATACTGATACAATATAATTTTGGAATGCATTAATTTATAGTGGCATTCTATTATCAAAGAGTAAATGAATATTAATGTATGAATGCTACAATGAAAAAGAAAATGAAAAAAAAGAGAAACTTTTGCCACTTAAAAATTAATTAAGAGGGCCCCCCTCACACACACACACACACACACACACACACACACATATATATATATATATATATATATATATATATATATATATATATATATATATATATATATATATATATATATATATATAAATCACTGTGGGTGCGCGTGATCCAGGTATATATATATATATATATATATATATATATATATATATATATATATATATATATATATATATATATATATATATATATATATCGTACTAATTGTGGAAACTTATTTAAGTCTTTTAAAATTGACAATTCTACAGTACACTACTGTATATATCACTTATGGAAGTAAATATTTATGTATTATTCGTTTCTTTTTTTTCGTTCGGATCATCCAATCGATTACTTACAACTGTGTCGTACGTATATGTAATGTTGAAGAGTTCGCCATGGCCATTCTTAATATGTTTGGGTCAGGATATTGTGGTATAGGCTGCGAATTTCTGTGGCTTTCAGTTTTCTTGAGATGGTAAGAAAACTACGCATTGTATGTAGTTGGCAGTTCACAACGAGAAACATCTTGTTGTCAGGTAAAGTCTTCAGGATTTATAACCGGTAAGTGTAGACCTAAAGTCATACGGTTCAGCATTTAGAACATCTTGAGTAAATGTAATCATAATTTTAAGTATGGGTGTAATGCACATGGTGAACTCCTTCATTTTAAGTCACTTGAAGTTATCGTCGCTTAGCTCATGAAGGATACAGCTGTTGTGGTACTTGTTGCAGTAAGACCTACCAAGTTTTAAGAAAATTACCGCCATGATATCGCCGGTGTTTGACACTAAACTACATGTACCTCAGTATTATAAACAATGTGTGAGTAGTAGCAGACTGTGTGTACATTTAACCCCTTGAGTACGATGCGATGATTTAACCCCTTGAGTACAGTGTCATCATACTCAAGAGAATAAGAGTCCATATGGTGGTTGAAATGTCTCCAGCGTTAGTAATGCCTCACTTTTCCTGAACAACAAAAGGCTTTTTAGGATAATAACTTTCAACAAATGATGACTTTATGATATTTATAAACATATCTGCAGTTTTCTCGCATACCTGAATACTTTCTTCCTCGTGTTGTGGTGGGACTATAAATAACGGTTGTTTTAGAAACCGCAAGGCAAAACTTTTTCTCCGTAAAAGAAACACAAGTTGTAGGCAGTAACATCAGCCACCATGTTTAGAACGCCTCTTGGTTAATGGATCTTTTACTCTATTATTCTGTGTTTTTGATGATCAGTACCATGAGGTACCTTTGGGCATCAATAAGTATGTTATACGTTTTCGAACGATGTGAATCCACCGAGGCTTCAAATTAAATATTGCATGACTCGGAGTGGATCTCGCAAGTGGATACTAACGCCATGCCAGTAATCAACGGGATCTTACATCGATTAGAGAGAGGAATTATCAGGGGGACATTGCAGGATGTGAGGTGTTATCATTGCCCTTCTCAACGGGGTTATAAGTAACGCTGATATATCAAGGCGAACTGGGTTGAGCGAACCCACAGTATCACGATGGGTTAAGCGCCATGAAACAACTGTTGCCACACTTAAACTTACAACCACAAATGACTTACTAAAGGTGCCTGCAAGTAACTTGATTTGAAACCTTATTTCGGTGCAATTTGCATATCAGTAACATGGCAGATCCCATGTAGACCGATAATTATATATTACTATAACTGTTCATTCTAAGATCAAGTACTATTTGCCTAATCACTCTTCTTAAATCAGACATATCGTGAACAACAAAAATAGGCATATTATGTGAAACTCGTTAGTACAATGTGATGGTGAAATGTCTGTTTTGAGGTCTGTCTCAGTCTCAGTTATGATGTTCCGAAACACTTCCATTTAATGTATATTTCAGTGTTATTGTAATAATCAGTCAGTGGCTTGTTTACATATGCCTTGCTTGTACCCAGCACGATACATCATTATTGTAGCTTAATGGATTTCTTGTTATATGAAATTATCTAATATGACATGCAAGGACGTTTCAAATTGCAGCGACGGAAAATCTAACCATACTTTTTTGGGGGACTGTACAGTACACTCTAGGTCTAGGACAAAAGCTGTAGACATCCGCATGGAACCTACACTAGTGATCTCTGACAATGAGATTTTTTTAATTGCTATAAGGTATTCAACCGCATGTAATTTTTTTAAAGTAGTGTAGTTTAGGCTCCGTGCGGTTGTCCACGACTTAAGTACCTCGTAATAAAATTCCCTTAAGTGATACTAATAGTTGTATCATAAAGCATATTCAAAGTAATCTGGATGAAGACATACGGACCATTATAATGTACCTATTAAATGTACTGAAATGTATATAATGTAAAGCGCCGTCAGGAACATAATAATGCTGGTATAGCAGAATTGTGTGAGATTGAATGTTATTGAATTCGAAACAAATTATATTTCCTTTGATAGAAATTGAAAACATTAAAAGGTCAAAATAGTTCATATTGCCGCCAAAAGAGGTGAACGATATGAAACACGAGATATTGAAGTAATTTGTTCACACACAAACGCACACCTCACTCACTCACTCACTCACTCACTCACACACGAAAGTGTATATTTATAACCATCGACTCATCAGGGGACTGTATTCAACAAATATTCTTTTATTTCACGACACCCTTTGACAGTTAATCGGACTGTTAGTTAACAAAACACAAGGGGGTAACTGGCTAAGGAGGGAGGTGGAGATTCAACTTTATGAAAAGAAAAAATAGTTGTTTACACGGGGTTGTTTTTTGAGGAATTAAACATAAGCATAATGAATTTCAGCGAGTTAGACAACCTAGATTACACCTTTAATTACATAATCAAACCAACTTTTAGCTCTTTGGTGGGTTAGTGCCGGACCCACTCCCTGGAGGTAGAATGTCTGTCCTTGTCCAAATTTATACCTGTAGGTGCACATGCAAAATATAACTACCAAATTTCACCTCTTAATCTTTTGGCATATCATAATTTTGATCCCATTGATTATAGTGCCTGTAATTGTATTCACTACAGGGCCGTTCATAAAGACAAGGGGTGTGATACAGAAGCAGTAAATTATCTTGTGTGGATCAACACAAGTTACAGTGTGTGTGACAACTTCTGGTTGGCTATTTTACGTGTCCACTCGAGAGAAGAATTTATACAACCTTTTACATGCTGTCAAACTTATTCGTGGAATTCTACTTTCAACTGCAGCCAGCAAAATTGGCTTCAGTGTAATGAAAGGGATGAAATGAGACTGATGGTGCGCTGTCAGTTGATATATGCTAAGCTCTCTCATGTACTTTGTAACGAACGAACTCCAAAGAGACATTACAATGGATCAAAGGTCATCGGAAGTGTTGATAATATCTCAGAGGTCAAGTAAGTCTGAACCACCACTTATTACGTTTAACAACTTAAAGATGTAGTTAAACGTTTACTGCGTCCACTTCGAAAAACTGTTCTTTGTTGGCAGTTGACCTATATCCAGTTGCCCCTCAGCTGTTGGACGAATGTTAATATGGCGTCCCCAGGGAGTGTAACACCGTACAGACAGTATTATAAACTCGCCGATTTTTTGTGGTTGTGTAGTTTTCTCATCCAGTTTATATAATTTTGTAAGTTACATGGTGTAATACACTACACTTCAAAACACAATTGTAGTGAAGGTCTGCCCGCCTACCTGCATTAAACAATTATCTAGGTATTTAAAGATCTTACTTGTATACTAAAGTACTGATAATCTCGAACAGTCGATCTCCTGTGATCTCGTGAGCGACAGTCATGTATAGTAACTTAGCCATCAATAAAACGGATTGACCCCTTGAGACAATATGTTATATCCTTTATTAATTATCAGGGAATTATTGAGACTTGTTTCTATCTGCTATGTAAACTATATTATAGTATTGTACTGAGGACTAAAACTTAAAAAAAATGGTTGCGGTGGCTATAGGAAATTATGGTACCTACAAGTTTTCACATTACTTAAGTGAATTTGTTACCCGAACTTCTGGTATAGAAGATGTAACGAGATATTTGTTTCTTCCTTTTGCCTGTTTTATTTATGCCCTACTAATTATTATTCTATACTATATAGTTTACAGTACAGAATGTAAAAAAAAAATCGCTCACAGCTGTATTAACTGAAAGCAACAACTTAGCTGTGATTTAATGTTTTACAGATATACACAATATTTGTTCTAATACTTGTACAAATTACACATAAGTATTGCTTATTGGGGAATTATTAATCCAATTTTGAATGCTTTTCGGAGTAGTGGAAGTGGTAATGGTAGCAGTATCGCCACTACGTTTGGGCCCGAGCAGTAGTAATGGTAGCGCCGTAATTTTAGGGAGGCAGCGCGCACAACACTAGCAATAATGAATGATACCCATGAGATCATATACGATTGCCATCGGCCTTTCTTTAAAAAATACAACAGCAAAGATTGTAGGCTTAAGTGGTTGACGAATCTATATAACTGTATTGAAGGTGGTTGAAGTATTGAATTTCTTCACTGCATCTGTTTTGAAGTGTATTTCAGCAATTAATACATTTAATCATTAAAATGTATGAAGAATCAACACGGGGTTTATGCTTACCACTTTGAATAAGCTAATAAAGGGCGGTGCGATGTTACGTTGTATGGGGCGCTTAGTGCGTTTTTTCATCACCTAGGTGACGCTAGTGTATGCATTTCTATCTTGTAAGTCCTCTAAGAGTGTGTGAATAACTATCTAGAATATTTAATTGTTGTACCATCGACCCTAAATGCTCAGAGCAGTATACTAACGCCCTACGGTGCGGAAATGAGATTTCCAATAATGTAAGTGAACGACCAATAGATGTAACCAACGTCACTACAGAAGGGAGCTTTCATGCAATTTATTCCCATTATTCTCTGTATTGAGCGAATGTAGTATGTATAGTATATTACTCACCCTTCACTCTTTGGCTACTAGAGTTAGGAAGTCTTAGACTAAAGATTTTAAACGCGGTGTCCTACTGTAACAATGAGTTATAGTCACACTTATTGTCACACTTTACAAAAGCACCCTGTTTTAACATTTAGGAACCCAAGAAGTGGAATTGGTGAAAATGGGTAGCTAATCGAGCCTTGTGTACGAGAAACAAGAGCCTTCGACTCGTTAGCAAACATGCAATTGGAAGCGTTCCGGTGGTCGAGGGCAGAGCCTATACCACACTGCCTTCTGTACCAAAGTCTTAGTATTGCCTCTGCTGTATCGACACTGCATCTAACGGGCCGTCAAGCTTATAGGAGTCACTTTCTCCCAGCTAATACAATAAACATCGCAGGGTAGTCAGTGGAGGTCCTCAAGGGGAAATTGACAAATTTCTCGGAGGTGGTCGTGATCGTATCGGCTTTAATGGCTTGTGCCTGGCCAGCAGTAATAACCCGCTTGATTGGTTTATTACCCGAGAAGGTTGATCAAAGACCCCGGAGTCGACGCCAGGTAAAAGCAGTACCTGACCACTTTCTTTTAATATATTTGACTCACTCGACTGTTGATTTAGTGTATTTGTTTAGGGTTAACAAAGATATGATAAACGTAGACGATTGAATTTACCTCATTTTATGGAGTTTAGAATATTCTGAATTGGTTAAATTTGATTGAGTTAATTTAAACTCTGAAAGATGATGTTTTTAATGAAAAAGTGTTCATTAAAAGCAACGATACCGAGATGAAGTGAGGTTATTGAGCCACCAAGGCAATCCATGTCCCCCCTTCCCCTCCCACTTTTCCCCATTCCTTCTTTAAATGTCACGCGACGCTCATGTGGCATTCACTGGCTGTACTGTTTATTTGTCTCGGGGTTTGTAGGGTTGGTTGGACCATTGATATATAAGTGCTTTATATATATATATATATATATATATATATATATATATATATATATATATATATATATATATATTATTTTGCTCGTTCTGTTCATGGCATAGCATGTGGGAGGCTTACAATAAGCGTTCCTCTACTTGTTGTAACAGTTGTTGAAGGATAAAAGGACTTGTATTATGAAGCAGTGCGGGGTTCATGAAATAAGACGCAATACTATATATATATATATATATATATATATATATATATATATATATATATATATATATATATATATGTAATATTCAGAAATTTCAAATGCCCCGCCATTAGCGATACTGAGCGTTCAAGGTCGTCTGAGGGAAGAGAGCGCTCCCTGCACATAGCGAGAGTTTGTGGAACTAGGCCTATATGATATTAAATGTAATTTGCCGAATTAATAATGATGCGATTCATGAAGTTAAGGGACTATTATTGAATTTGAAATTATTATAGATCGTTTATCAGTCTGAATAATGTTACGGGTGTCCCAAGGAGTTATTAGTTAGGGGGAAAATATGTCACGTAGGCCTAAGCTAACGCCTTGAGAGGAGACGCGACGCTGGCTGGTTCTCAGTCACGGGGAGCATTCAGACAAACAAGACGTCCCTGCGCGTCCGTCACAGAAATAGTCACGTGGCCTAGTCACCTGTGCTGCGCTATTGCAGTATAACAAGTATGTCTCATTCGATCTCAGACAGGGTTAGATAGGGCAGTGGTAAAGTAAACTAGAGCTAACAGTGAGTTCATTTCAGGGTTTCCGTCAGAACCCACTTGACCGGAGTTGACCGGAGTTTGACTGTGAGAGATTGACTGCTGTTTGAGACTGCCGTTGAAAGTAGACCCAGAGCCGGTAGATGAGTGGGTGATGGTTATTAGAGACCGGCAACGAAGATTGCAGGAAGCAGTGGAGATCAATGTTCGGAGACGTAAGGAAATAAACAGAAGGAAAAGAGAAGAGAAAGCCCACGAGAGTAGCTGGGAAGTGGGCCAGGAGGTTTTGCTGAGGAACAATGCAAATATAGGCCGGTGTAAGCTGCAAAACCATTGGTTTGATACGAGATGGCACATTGTTGAGGTCCTAAATCCAAGGCCTGGTTTATATCGCATTGAGCCCAGTGGGGGAGAAGACCTGGAAGCGAGAGTGGAAAACCGGAGCAACTTGAAGGCTGCTCCAACCCTAAGGCATCCGGGAGACCCAGCGATGGATGAATCTGAAGATGAAGACGAGGAGCCCCCACCCCAGATGAGCAAGATGAAGAGAAGTAGTTCAGAGAGGTCGATCGAGCCTCCAACTGAAAGACGAAGCCGACAAATTACAGTTTAGGGTGCATGGTAATGAGAAAAGGCAGGTTGTAGAGGGTGAGTTGGAGGAGTTGTGAGTAGGGCAGAGGGGATTGGAGAGATGGTTAGGTCAGAGATGTGCGTTGAGTAGTGGTTGCTGCCATGAGCGGGATTGAGAGTACGGTTGTAATGTCCAGGGCCTCACTAAGATGGACTGGTACATTGTCAGAGGGTTGGTCTGCCGGCATGAGGTTCGGAGACGTGGACTGAGTATTGTTTTGACACTGGTTCCTCTTAGTTCAAGGGCCAGGCAAAGGAGAGCATGTTTGTTTTGGACTGTGTATTGTTTTGACACTGGTTCTCTTAGTTCAAGGGCCAGGCCAAAGGAGAGCATGTTTGTTTTGGGCTGGTATTAATTTTGACATTGGTTCTCTAGTTAAGGGCCAGGCAAAAGGGGAGCGTGATGGTCTGGTTGGTTTTGAGTTGGGCTAGGCAAGAAATGGAGTTGCTGGCTGCGAGTTGGAATACGGCAGAGTTGAAGGTGGCTTCTAAGTTGTTCTCTCAGCACATGAGGACAGTGCTGTTTTTTTTAGGGGGGTCGAATGTTAGCGGGAGAGAGAAGTGGAGAAGACGGGAATGCTGCGTTTAGCAAAAGGGGTAAGATGCAGTTTCTTAGAACAAATTTTTAGGGGGGTCGTATGTATGTTTTCTCAGCACATGAGGACAGTGCTGTCTTTTTTTAGGGGGGTCGATTGTAATATTCAGAAATTTCAAATGCCCCGCCATTAGCGATACTGAGCGTTCAAGGTCGTCTGAGGGAAGAGAGCGCTCCCTGCACATAGCGAGAGTTTGTGGAACTAGGCCTATATGATATTAAATGTAATTTGCCGAATTAATAATGATGCGATTCATGAAGTTAAGGGACTATTATTGAATTTGAAATTATTATAGATCGTTTATCAATCTGAATAATGTTACGGGTGTCCCAAGGAGTTATTAGTTAGGCGGAAAATATGTCACGTAGGCCTAAGCTAACGCCTTGAGAGGAGACGCGACGCTGGCTGGTTCTCAGTCACGGGGAGCATTCAGACAAACAAGACGTCCCTGCGCGTCCGTCACAGAAATAGTCACGTGGCCTAGTCACCTGTGCTGCGCTATTGCAGTATAACAAGTAAGTCTCATTCGATCTCAGACAGGGTTAGATAGGGCAGTGGTAAAGTAAACTAGAGCTAACAGTGAGTTCATTTCAGGGTTTCCGTCAGAACCCACTTGACCGGAGTTGACCGGAGTTTGACTGCGAGAGATTGACTGCTGTTTGAGACTGCCGTTGATGATTGAGGGTGGCGATTGTCGCCATTGGACCGATCAGTGTAGGCCTGTCACTCTTTAGCGGGGTATCAAAGGATCTCTTGAGGGAATCTAGCCGTCTGGGTGCCCAGCTGACGACGGGACGATCGTTGGGGCATTAGCTCTCCTCTACCTCGGCTCACAACCCCACATGTCTCGAGCAGCTTAGTGAAACCCTCTTGCTAACGGGAAGCTAAAGCTTCTCTCAACTGTACAAGATCTGATTTGCTCACTCCCTTCCGTTTCATGGATGTACTGGGGGTAAAGTGAGGCCAGCTGAGTGATACAGGGTCGCACACTGAGACCATGAGTCTAGGGGATACCTAGAGGAACATTTTATCTCCCTTATTACGGGTGTATGTTGAGTTGGGTGGAGCATGGTTCTCGGGTATTGGTGGACCCAGTAACAAACCAATAATAGTGACAATATATTTGGGTGTAGTTGATACCATTTCTCAGTTACTGATATTATCGTGACGTGTGTAGTTTAATATTTCTTAAACAATTTTGATAGTATTGTTTTTGAATGTTTGTGTCACTAAGTGGAACCAGAGTGATACTGTGATTTGATTCTTTTAATGCATTTAATTTTTCTTTATAATTCCGATCTCAGGTATAACCTTTGTTCCCCAGAGTAGTGTTTAAGTTAGGTTAGGAAGTGTGCATCTGTTGGGGTGATATAATTTTGTTGAGTGCCCTTAAGGCCTATTCATTGTAGAGTATTTAATTTCTTATTTTTTATTACCATTTCCTCAGTGACTGATATTATTTTGTTGAAAGCCCTTAAGGCCTATTCATTGTAGAGTATTTAATTTCTTATTTTTTATTACCATTTCCTCAGTGACTGATATTATTTTGTGAAAGCCCTTAAGGCCTGTTTCATGTGTGCAAGCAACATTTCTTAATACTTCAAATTTATTGTTGCCTGAGTTTCTAATAATTTCTATATCATGTATAACTTTTATTCCCCAGAGTAGTGTTTTAAGTTCAAGTTAAGAGGTGCGCATATTGGTGTACCATTATTTGATTGTGTTTGTAGTGTTGGAGGGAATATAAGTGTCTAAATTTTACAGTGTGTCTCATTCATCCCAGTCACAGACGCTATCCTTCCACGGGTCACGGACAATTCATTTTGTTTAGTAGATTTAAGTGTTCTTGTGCTGGTTCGGGATTTTTCTCAAAGGGGCGCTTCCACTGCCATTACCATCTATTAATCTTTAATAAACCCCAAGTCAAGTGAGAAAATAAAGTCCAGTAAATTCCGACCGGTTACATATATATATATATATATATATATATATATATATATATATATATATATATATATATATATATATATATATATATATATATATATATATATATATATATTCCACCTGGCTGAACCATATATATATATATTTTGCCCCTTGTACGGGGTGGGGGTTAGACGATTACTTGTAGTGTTGGCCAGTAGCCTGCAGTGCTGTAGGGCGAGAGACAAGTTGTGGAAGTAACGGGAGAATTGCAGGACGTTACATAGGTCAGGTTATGAGTGACGCCACAAAACATGCCCTTCCTTGCAATATTAATATTCAATTGTAACATATTTAAAGTTTGTAATGTGTGTTTTCTTCTCTTTTTTCAGGTAAGTCATGGTGGATACATACCCTGAGGAAGAAAGGGACGGCTGTGTAGAGCAGGTTGTGTACTGGTAGCCATCGTATGATGCTGTAAAATTTATGTCCACTCCGTGTTAAGGTCTGTAATAACTATGTAAAATAATTGGTCAATATGGCAGTTAAAAATAACTGTAGCTCTTCATTTGATTAAGTGGAAACTTCTGTTGGAGAGAATGGTGTAATGTCATGTCAGTCTGTCTTTAGTGTCGTTGCAACATAATAATTATATCGGAGTGAAGAGAAGACAGGCGGCGAACAGGAGGAGGCGGCAGGGGAGGTCTTGTGTGTGTTATAACTGGGATGACCTGGACAGTAGTAGAACTTAACCGAAGTCTGTTGTTGTCTGTGTCTGTTACATTATTATATATTTTTTTCATCGCCTTACATGCTTTTGAAACGGATTGATCTTCCATTGTTTTATTATGTCAGAAATTACTTTCATAGAATGTAAAATCATGTGAAATACGAGTATTTTTGCTTTTAATCTCATTTTCCTAACACTGCATGTGTCAACCTGCCCCTGGAGTTGTGTCAACTAACCCCGACCGTGATGTGATGCAAGTTGCCAAGTGTGACAAGAAATTTAAAAAATGTGACTAAAATGTTTTGAGCATTCAGAGCGTTGGTGTAAGACCCGAGGAGATACACTGACAACATTTCTTAAATCGTATGTTTTCATAAAGTCGGGAAAAATAAGAAAAGAAAAGCGTGTCAAATAATCTTGGTCTGTGATTTAAAAAAATTTAAAACGAAATTAAAACAATCAAAAGTGATGTGGGATAATGTTTAGTGAAGTGAAAAGCGAGAAGTTGCTGAAGGAAGATAACCGGAGAGGAAGTGAGGAGTAAAAGGAAAGTAGTTACGGTAGCTTCTAAGCAGAAGTGTACCGTAAATAACACCTTTTTAAAAATAAATTAGAAGTTCTACAGTTAAGTAGAGGATATACACCGTTGATGTTTCCTTCAGGTATTATCAAGTATCTTAAACAAGGGTTTGTCAGTGACTAGAGCCCCAGCGATGTGCAGATGACACGGGAAGAGTTTATAAGTATTTATTCCTTTTAATGTTAAGCAATTTAATTTAAATTTAGGCCAGAGATATATGACAGACACACGTGTGTGTGTGTAATAATAATAATAATAATAATAATAATAATAATAATAATAATAATAATAAACGGTTTATTAATATAGTTGCAGCCAGTGGCTGAAAATATACAAACTTACATGTGATTTAGACAATGATATGCGTTCAATACATTTACAGGGCTGTACAGTACATAAATCAGGAGTTGTTTATTATTTTAACAATAGATGGGATGGTGCTATTCTTATATCTATCAGTGCAGGCTCTTATGGGCTGAATTTTGTTGTAGTGGCAGACTGTGCGAGGTGGACGGGGGACTGTAGGTGGCAGGAGGTGGCGATGACGAGGATGGTGCAGTAGTCCACTGCCAAACCTTGCTAGTGCTTGGTGGTGGAGGTCACTGAGGGATGGTATTTCCAGGGTGGAGAGAGCGTTGTTGTAGCCAGAGTAGTCTGCACCGAGCATGATTCTGCAGGCCCTTTTCTGTACCTTCTTGAGCTGACGTTGTTGGGTAGAGTTGAGAGAAGACGACCAGGTTGGTGACACATACGTTAATTTGGGGAGAATAAAGGCGTTGTAGATAGTTCTCAGCTCTGGCGTGGGTGCCCCAAGTGACCTGAGTCGTCGTAGCAAGTAGAGTCGGTACGAGGCTGCCTTGATTGTGTTGTTTACATGGGCCTTCCAGTTCAGTTTGTGGTCTATGGTAACACCCAGGAGTGTGTGTGTGTGTGTCTGTCTGTCTGTCTGTCTGTCTGTCAATTTCATAATTTCTTCCTTCTCTCCTCTTGAAGGTGTGAGGCTCATCTTAAGTCTTCTAAGTTTCTGCCCGTTTTATCTTATACACTGCACCACATCTCCCTGTACCATTGCCCTTCAGTCAGTCACTCACCAAACACGGTCCTCTTAACCAAGTCTGACCTACCTTCATCCGTTCATCTGCTTTCCTCACCAGCCTTCCTTCCAGCTGCTGCACATATCCCGCCCGCCTGAGTCTACTCTCCACTAGCGTATTTTGTCAAGTTCTCTACACTGCAGTCTCCCCTCATAACTCGTCCAGTTTTCTTCTGGCCAACCTTCTCGCTCTTGCTATTTATCTCTTGCTATTGTTTTTTGCTATTGTTTTTACATACCTGCGGCCACTGCTGCTGGTGCTTCATCAAGGATAGTGTGTCTGTTACACATACACACGAACACACACACACACACACACACACACACACACACACACACACACACACTACATCCTTGACCACCGAAGGGTCAAGACGTACCTGGCGCTCCTCTCGGAGCAGCCAGGTCAACTGTTAAGTTGGCCCATACCAACCCCCTCCCCTGAACCCTCCTCCCCACCGGAATATCAACAAGTTCTCGCCAGAAGTTACAATTTCATTTAGGAAAGGAACGGAACCAGTGTTAAACAGAGGTGAACAGTGGTGAACAGTGCTTAAGTCAGTGAGAACAACTCAACAGTAACAGTCGTACCCAAGTTAACCTTCACACAGTGAGGTCCCAGGTACCCAGTGATAACGGCCCGTGAGACCCAACAACAACCAGCGATGTGTTAATCCGTCTACGATAGGAAGGCCTAAGACCAAACCTCACTCATATAACACCATCTGTGAGGGAATTACTACACCACATGTCCCTCATAACACCATATGTGAGGGAATTACTACACCACGTCAAGTCCCTCATCACACCATCTGTGAGGGAATTACTACACCACGTGAGGTCCCTCATAACACCATCTGTGCACCACGTCATCACACCATCTGTGAGGGAATTACTACACCACGTGATGCCCCTCATAACACCATCTGTGAGGGAGTTACTACACCACGTGAGGCCCCTCATAACACCATCTGTGAGGTAATTACTACACCACGTGAGGTCCCTCATAACACCATCTGTGAGGGAATTACTACACCACGTGAGGCCCCTCATAACACCATCTGCGAGGGAATTACTACACCACGCCAGGTCCCTCATAACACCATCTGAGGGAACTACTACACCACGTGAGTTCCTCCTAACACCATCTGGGAGGGAGTTACTACACTACGAGTTTGCTGTTCAACACCTACATTAATCTGTATGTTCACTGTATGTTCCCTTACCTTTCTCTAATGAAGGCTTTCGTTAAACCACCAAGTATCTAATAAGTCATTTATGTCCAATGTATATTTTCAGCTTTCGGGCTGCAGAATTTTTTCAATAAACCGTTTATTATTATTATTATTATTACACACACACACACACACATATATATATATATATATATATATATATATATATATATATATATATATATATATATATATATATATATATATATATATATATATATATATATATATATATATTGGGGAAACATTAAATCGTCTATAGGACAAGTTAGTAATGAAAATTTAGTTATATTTCTGGTACCAATGTACCCATGCGAATGTTCCTCGCCTTGCTCTGAATACTGAATTAATCATATTAACATGTACAACTATTTTTACAAAATCTCCTTTTGGCTGGAGGGATTATACTAATTAGTGGTACGATAGGAATCTGACAAAGTGCATATCCTGTCACTGAACCAAGACCAACATTCATCACTTTCCTCATAATTCTGGCAGTGTAAAGCATCAGCAGTGGTGGGCGGAATTGTGGCCACACACCCAGCTATGTCCACCTTAACATTACCACTGCCATAATTGTTGGTGCAACCTTAGTCAACGTGATCCCGGATAGCATCTATCCAGCGAATATAAATTAATCTAATATTATTGATTAGATTCAAACTGGTTGGCGTAACACAGTCTTGCGTACCCCCGGGCAACATCAGTTGTATGTGCAGTAACAACGACTAGCATAATGTAACATCAGTTGAAATAACTGCAACTCACACTACTCCGAACTGCGTGACTCTTGTCAACAAAATTGTGGTCGTTTCAACGCCAGTGAGCATAACTGGGGTTGTTGTAACTCCCCTCACTGAAATTACGGAAACATAATACCAACTGACATAATTCCTCCTTTATGTGGACGTAATTGTTCGGGGAATTTAGTGCAACACCGTCAGGCGTAAACAACGTAGCCAACTACCCACTAAGGAGCTGTGACAGTGGATATTATGACTCGAGTCTTATGGCGGGTCAGCATTAGTGAGTTCAGCGTTGAGCCTCCTGGGGTGATGCTAATTGGGAAAGTCTTGTGCACCGTTTGTTGATCTGTGGTAACGAGACTTTTATCGGTGTTTTTCCTGTGTTATTAAGATGTATCTATTAACGAAGTTCTTTCTCGATGTGTGTATGTGTGTGTAGGTGTAGCAAATCTCCAGCCCTGGGTCTAAGATATTGGATATGCTGTACCGGGCGACTTACTTGTACTGGGACTTCTGTATCGAGTCTCTTGTACCGGACTTTCTGTACTATTAATGTCACTTCTACTGGTCCTCCTGCATGAAGTCTCTCGCACGGGAATTCCAAGACGAAACTTTCTACACTTGGGTCTCCTAAGACTACTTACGGAAGTACAGATGCGGTATACGAGGTCGGGGAGAGTAATGGTTGCGACCAGATTCTTGAAGGACTTCCCCTCCCTACTTCTACCAATGATGGCGGTTATAACGATGGTGGTGATAATGCTGGTAACTAGTTGAAGAATTTGTGGTTGTAATGGTAATAATGGTAGCAGTGGTGTTGTTATTGTTTATTGTATTAGTGGTGGCGATGGTTTCTATTGGTGGTTATAATGGTAGTAGTAGCAGTGTTGGTAGTTGTAGTGCCATGGGGACCTGTGGTGTAAGGGTCAACATGTTCGCCTCGCAAGCGAGCGGATCTGGGTTCGATCTCCGGGCAGGGTGAAACTAAGGGCAAGTTTCTTTACGCCATTTGCCTGTCTACCCAGCAGTAATTGGGAACCTGGATGTTAATTGATTTGCGGATCATGTACCGGGGTAATGGTTAGCCAGTGCAGTTAGCGAGTTGTCCGGTCTTCTTGCACTATTCCTGAACACTGTGTCATGCAACTCGTTAACTTAGGGTGTGGTTGTTGTATTGGCGACAGCATCTATACCTTAAACAAATTCGCCCCTAGGTGGCTCTTGGCCCAGCCATCCTCGTGGTGGTAGCGATGGTGATAGTTGTAGTAATGATGGGTGTTATCTTGATGGTGATGGTGATAGTTGTAGTGTTGATGGTGATAGTTGTAGTGTTGATGGTGATAGTTGTAGTGGTGATGTTGATGGTGATAGTTGTAGTGGTGGTGATGATGGTGATAGTTGTAGTGGTGATGTCGATGGTGATAGTTGTAGTAATGATGGGTGTTATCTTGATGGTGATGATGGTGATAGTTGTAGTGTTGATGTTGATGGTGATAGTTGTAGTGGTGATGTCGATGGTGATAGTTGTAGTGTTGATGTTGATGGTGATAGTTGTAGTGGTGATGTCGATGGTGATAGTTGTAGTGTTGATGTTGATGGTGATAGTTGTAGTGGTGATGTCGATGGTGATAGTTGTAGTGTTCATGTTGGTGATAGTTGTAGTGGTGATGTTGATGGTGATAGTTGTAGTAATGATGGGTGTTATCTTGATGGTGATGATGATGGTGATAGTTGTAGTGTTGATGTTGATGGTGATAGTTGTAGTGGTGATGTTGATGGTGATAGTTGTTGTGTTGATGTTGGTGATAGTTGTAGTGTTGATGTTGATGGTGATAGTTGTAGTGGTGATGTTGGTTGATAGTTGTAGTGTTGATGTTGATGGTGATAGTTGTTGTGTTGATGTTGGTGATAGTTGTAGTGTTGATGTTGATGGTGATAGTTGTAGTGGTGATGTTGATGGTGATAGTTGTAGTGGTGATGTTGGTTGATAGTTGTAGTGTTGATGTTGATGGTGATAGTTGTAGTGGTGATGATGGTGATAGTTGAAGTGTTGATGTTCATGGTGATAGTTGTAGTGGTGATGATGGTGATAGTTGAAGTGTTGATGTTCATGGTGATAGTTGTAGTGGTGATGATGGTGATAGTTGTAGTGTTGATGTTCATGGTGATAGTTGAAGTGGTGATGTTGATGGTGATAGTTGTAGTGTTGATGTTGATGGCGATAATTGTAGTGTTGATATTGATGGTGATAGTTGTAGTGATGATGATGGTGATAGTTGTAGTGGTGATGTTGATGGTGATAGTTGTAGTGGTGATGTTGATGGTGATAGTTGTAGTGTTGATGTTGATGGTGATAGTTGTAGTGTTGATGTTGATGGTGATAATTGTAGTGTTGATATTGATGGTGATAGTTGTAGTGGTGATGTTGAGGGTGATAGTTGTAATGGTGATGTTGATGGTCATAGTTGTAGTGGTGGATTGGATGGTTGTGGTTTTAGTAATGTTAGCTGTAGTGTTGATTGCTGATATAACCAATGATTGAATTATGTTTTAATCATGATATTGTTTGCATGTGAAAACAAATATATATATATATATATATATATATATATATATATATATATATATATATATATATATATACACACACACACACACACACACACACTTGAAGTCCCAAGCATGGTGAGTTACGTATTATAGATTGCGTTAACTAGTGGTCCCGTCAGTGAGAGAGATGGCGTGTTTGCATCTTGCCTAAATAAATGTGTACCTTTGAAACTTTAAAACTTTATGACGTAGGAAATTTATCCGTTGACCTCAGCCATGTGTGCATTAGTTTGATATACAGGGCTCATTGTGTCAACTTCCTGGGCTTACATAAGTAATGGCAGCTATTTTCGTTAGGTGGTCCCTTTGACTGTTAGTGTGTGTATGTGTGTAAATAATAATAATTAACACGTTGTTGTAGGTCCTGTCACCAGCTAACTCAGTAATTAGTAGACGAGGTCAGATCCCTTGGGTCCTGACCCAGGGTATATCAACCTGGTAAGTTGGGGGTACCAGGAGGCCTATAGCACTCACTGCTTTATGTGTTGTAATTCTCTGGGCTGTAAGCTGTGATCTGACATTCAATCATTACATATGTAGTGATGATGGATGGTGTTATATGTAGTGATGATGGGTGGTGTTATATGTAGTGATGATGGATGGTGTTATATGTAGTGATGATGGATGATGTTATATGTAGTGATGATGGGTGGTGTTATATGTAGTGATGATTAGATAATAAAATAATAACAGTTTAATGCTAAAAAAATATACTTTGCTGTACCGTTGTAGTGAAAAACATGGTGGAACTTACATACACCGTTAATGAACTATTGATGGAAGAAGTTGTTTTGGGGACTGAACAGTGAGACAATGTGGAGCCTCCCGGAGGGAGGCGTCCTACCGTGGCCTAGCGGATGAGCCGCTCCAATCGGATTTAGTGCCGTTAATGCTCACTCGCTGTTTCCTGTCCTGTAACCATGCCCTAATCCACTTTTCTTATTAGTCTTTCGTGGGGGACGCTGTCGAAGGCTTTGCTTAAGTCGAGATATACCAGCCACACTGCTGGTATTGTGGAGGTAACACGTGGTTGTAGGCCGCCACACTGCTGGTATTTTGGAGGTAACACGTAGTTGTAGGCCGCCACACTGCTGGTATTTTGGAGGTAACACGTAGTTGTAGGCCGCCACACTGCTGGTATTGTGGAGGTACCACGTGGTTGTAGGCCGCCACACTGCTGGTATTTTGGAGGTAACACGTAGTTGTAGGCCGCCACACTGCTGGTATTGTGGAGGCAATACGTGGTTGGTGGCCGCCACACTGCTGGTATTGTGGAGGTAAAACGTGGTTGTAGGCCGCGTCACTGGTCGGTTCTCACGGTAGGTAAGGTAGGTACCTTCCCTCGGGTGTAGCAAACATTTACTTTGGGGAGCACTTGATAGCAGCCAGAGTTTCCACTATCCACCGCTCTGTCTCAGCACCATGTTCAGAGAGAGAGAGAGAGAGAGAGAGAGAGAGAGAGAGTGTTGCAAGATATGTAATTTCTCTTTAAATTTTACCTTTATAATCGGAGAAATATTTTATTTATTTATGAGTTTGGCTGCCTGACCCGCCTGCATTTTACTGTTTGTGTTTACTTTGAAAACTTTGGTAAGAGAAAAACAAATGGACGAAGCTGCAGAGTGAAATAATCATTCGGCTACTTGTTAGCAGAAAAAAACATTCCCTCCAAGTTTCAATAAGTATCTTGTATCTAGTTCTTCTTAAAAGTTCTGTGAAAGATTTTTTTTTAGGGGTTCAGAGATAATCACTTATTCTCAGTCTGCCGGTAACATTCACCTGTGTTAAAACTTTAATTTGCTCTTAGGAACAAGCTCCTAGTATAACTCAACATTTGTAGACTTGCAGTTGGCTTCCGGCTTCTAAAACCCCCTTGGCTCGTGGAAGTTGTGACTTCTGCATAAAACATAAAAATGTGTCTTTATTACTCCACGGGAGTAATAGATATGCAAATGCGATGAAAATTAGCCAGTTATTACCTTGCTCACCGCTGGGATTGACCTGCTCTTTGCTCTTATATGTACCTGCGTCATTTATGGTAGGTCTACTGCACAGTGTTCGCTTCATTGGCCATATGAACGAGTTCTTACTGTGTAAAGAAAGCGATAATATAACTGCCTGGTAATACTTCCACTTGGATGTGTGTGTGTGTGTGTGTGTGTGTGTGTGTGTGTGTGTGTGTGTGTGTGTGTGTGTGTGTGTGTGTGTGTGTAGACTATAAAGGCCGGGTTTTTGGCATTTCCAACAATGTTTAAATTCCTATTGTAAATTGGAAATTTCTCGAAACTTTGAGTAAATTACGTGTATAGGGGGATAAAAGGCGTGTGTCAAATGGTTCCTTTCTGATGAGTCAGTCTTTACATACGTCCGTCCGTCCCACCTATAAGTATACAGTCGCCTCCACTCCCGCCTTTATCAGTGAACTTGGTCTACCCGACCATTGTGGTCCGAAGATGTGAAAGATTCCCAGCCGAGCGAAGGGTATCAATATCAGTTCAGCTCGTTTTGAGAGTGTGAACCAGTTTAAAGAAGTGCTAAATTGTCATCGGTCGTGGTTAAAGGGATACAAACACCAATTGACACTTTAGACATAAAAATGTGCATTTCATTATAATTGAAAGAGACATTGCTTCATCTAAACCTATTTGAAGCCGTTTGTAATGTTTGTTTCGAAACAGTATTGTGAGGTTTGTTCCTGTCTGTTGTAAGCCTGTGACGCCGCGACGCGTGTCTCCAACAGCCAGTCAGGCACGCTTGGCTGACTGCGTTATATAAGTTATATAAAAATGCACTGGTATAATGTGTATGTGGTTGGTATTGCATATTTACATGAATAATGAGTAAGGCCGATAGATTGTATGAGAATGCAAATTAATTATTTGTGAAATTGTATACAGTTTACACCTTGATAAGTTGATCATCATCTGATCTTGGCATGATGCTATTTGCTACCTATGCTATACAATTTTATAGTTTTTGGATTCGTTTAATACTTTCTGTCTTTTCGTACAGTAAATAAAGGTTATAAAGTGTATGTTGAAACTTGAATGTAAACTAATGTTTAATTTCATTTGTTCATTTAATTATTTGTGTACACCTTGATCATCATCTGATCTTGGCATGCTATACCTTTTTGGAAAGCTCTATGTCTAAGCTACAAGACAACATATGAACACTTCAGCTCTCTAGGTCTGTTTTTAAGGGTTTTAGAGCCCCCCCTCCCCCGCAAAAAAAACGAAGCTAAATTCATATAATAAAAGTTAGTGTTAGCTTCCGCTAATTTTTTTTAGCGGTTTAGCGTTAGCGAAGTTAACTTTTTAGTTAGCAGATTAGCGGTTCGCGAAGGTAACTTTTCGTTTAGCTGTGCCCACCACTGATCTTGTGTATATCACATATTAGATATTACTATACTTAGATCTTTCATTAAAAATTATAAACAGATTTGATATAATTGAGGGGGTAGAACACAGCCTTCGTTAACCCCAAATCAATGTGTAGGTTCGTTATTTACTAACACTGCAACGTCTTGATGTTAGTAAAAATATTTTATAATTCTAGTAATGTATCCGTCATTAATATTTGTTTTGTTTCTTCCAAGACATCTCAAGTTTCTTGTGTTTCACCCTGTCTGATATTTTTTTCTTCAAAATCCACACAGCAGACATCCAAATGTTTTGAAGGCTTCAATGCCGTCACTTAGCATTTTCAAACCAATGATATATTCTCTAGGACTAGTTCCTCTTCCCTCTTTAAAAAACATTGGTCTTCAGGTTAGTCAATCTACTGTATGTCTAATATTGATTACTTTTGGAAATATATTTACCAAAACCTTACATACATGCCTTTATAAGTTGATTACCCTGGAGTGCGTGTACAGTATTGTAATGCCTTTTGTGTTTTTAGGCAGTCCCAGGAACGTCTGTTGTAGTAGAGTTATATGTTTTTGTCGACAGTTAATCCTAATTTCTGCTTATTTGTGTAATACATTCTGAAAGTTGATCGATCCCTAAAGTCTTCTCATTTCTTTTATTTGCAGATAATTGCCTCATTGTCTGTTTCTAAACTTGGTATCTTGATCATTATTTAATTTTCAATTCTTATCATCGTATAGTTCTTCTACCTACTGTGTCTATCTCTCTATTACTTCTGCCTCAAACAGAATCTTATTATCTTTGTTTTTCTTTTAATCACGCCCCATTTATGTCTTTCCTCCAGACGAAGAGTGCAGGGAGATATGATAGAAGTATTTAAGTGGGTGGAAGGCATCAATAAAGGAGATTTAGATAAAGTTCTTGTAATATCCGAGCAGGATAGGACTCTAAGCAACGGATTTAAGTTGGATAAGTTTAGTTTTAGGAGGGAGATAGGAAGGAACTGGTTCACAAATTGGGTGGTAGACGAGTGGAACAAGCTTAGCAACTTTGTAGAAAGTGCTGGACCGCTGGAAAGCTTTAAAAGGAGGCTAGATAGATTCATGGATGATAGAGTGGTAGTAACTCTCGACAGGAGCTGCCATGCACAGGCCAACCGGCCTATTGCAGACTCCTTATGTTCTTATGTTCTTCTTATGTTAATTTATTTTATATTTAGGTACATTTCCTTGCTCTTATGTTTCTTGCCATTATCTTTTATCTTCTTGCCTTTATTTTTAAGAGGTTCTTGTTTACCCTGACTATATTCTGTTTTTTAGTTGTAATTTAACACTGACTCACTGTTGTGCAACGATGCTGTTATTCTACGATAAGATTTGTATTCGTATGAAGGAAGGAACCAGTTGAACTGACTCCTACTTCTAGAACCTCACTGTACTGAACTGTGTCAGTTAGTTAGTAAACCTTTCCCACATTCCGTTTCCAGATTCCCCTCGACGTTCCTGCTCCAAGGATGTTACTCGGTGGTTTCTCTGTTTTTCTTCGTACTTTCTTGCTTCTCCGGGCGATACTTTAAGAAGTTTTTGAGTTAAGAAGCTGAAATTTGGGCACGGTAGTGAACAACAGCGTTACCAAAAGCATTTTGTTCCTGGCATGGTATGGAAGGCGGTGTAGTTTGAACTTACTATTACTTGATCATCTGTGGGTTCTGGAAACTGAATTAAGGTCCTGCTTAACATCGGTGCTGGTGAATAAATGACTAGCTTAAAATAAAAACTTAGTTTATGTTGATACCTTACGTCATTCCTCCATGTCTTTGGTAACAGGACCAGAGACATCCATTGTCTGCCTCAAGGGTTACTACAAATAGTAATACTTGTACTGCTACAATCACTTTAGTTAAGTTTTGTGAACGAAGCGTAAGACAGACTGCAGCATCAAGTATACTGAAGCTGGTTGAGTAACCCGTTGTAGTGATAGTGGATATACACTGTTATTATCCTGACTGTCGTTATTAGACGTTTATTAATGTAAGACTACTTGCTCAATTTAAGGAACTAAGTTTACATTGACCATTGAGAAGTTAGTAACAAATGCAGAACAAGATATTAGTGTAGTCATTTACAAAGACTTAATTTTTTCTGAAGGGAACTAGGCCACGAGCAATCATTTGTCAGGTGTGTGCGTGAGTGCTATTTGCACAATATTCATGTTGATAATTATAATATAAAATTTAATTTAATAGCACAGCTACTAACTAACCTATCTTAACCTAATATAGCTGTAGTTGGTCATTTTATGATATTAAACAACGTCTTAAATGAAACCGAACAAATTTTACAAATAGGAACAAATTTCCCGTAAGTTACAACAATGAACACAAAGGTTGTGTTTGTCTGGCAAATTTCTCAAATAGGTTGATGTTTGCCTCTGTAACCGCTATTCATACGGTGCTGCGCTTTTCTTATTCACCTCTGAAAAGACCCCTTAACAACTAGGCAAGAGTGCACAACAGGATATGTTTGGATTGGTTCCCCGTATACAGTATGTGGCCAAGGGAACATTGTTGAATATTAATGAACGCAGTTATCTCAGGCTTAACTTATACACAGCGACACTACACTTTCATCTGTCCTCATACTTGTAAATGATCTTATTCTCTACCAACGAAAACGATACGGGTAGTATATTAGGTCTTCGTGGCAGACATGTTGCAGAGGGGGAGGGAGGGAGGGAGGGAGGAGAGATGCTTAGATGGGAGAGTTAAAATTTTGGTATAAGCTAAAGGGCACAAGGCCGTGTTTCATTAGCTAAACGTTGGTGTATAAATCAAACACGCGTCACTGAGCTTTTATCACCAAAGGCATAATTCATTCACATATCTCCCAGAGTATTAATTCTGATAACAAATATGACAGTTGTCTACCTAACTGTGCTAAATGTTGCTGTGTTTGTTTGTGTGTAAACGGACAATTGGGCATTTGAACATTTGACATAAAATAACAATTTAATGTTCTTTTCACACGATCATTTGTGCACATATGAATAAGACTTAGATGCGAAGTTATAGTTCAGAATAACTGTTTAATAATGTCCGTGTGAGGTAAAGGATTAATATTTGTCTTAACCTTTTTCAGAATGCATCTCTCTCGTTGATGACTTCGATAAAACAAATTTTAGAGTGAATATATATCAAGCGGTAAATGACATGAGTTAAGCCTCGGTCTTTGTTCAGTGGTATTGCTGATACTACTAAGGATGTGTAGTTAAGAATTTGAAATTTGGGTACAGTAATTACTTGTCGTAATGACTCCTGGAAAATTTAAATTGTTTTGGCAATGCTAATTACACGCCATCTCTGATTTTTTATGGCACTCTTCAATGTTTTTTTTTTGTATTATGTTGGATGTACTAAACTAGATAAACACTTTAATTTCCAATTCCGAGATAATGGAATTTCCGTCCAAAGATTACTGAGGCCTTACCGTTGTATCCGTAATCTTGAAAATTTTGAATTTGTTCAAAATCTCCAAACAGTTACTGCTGAAGATGTTGATTAATGAAGTGGATAACAACTTGAGAAGATAAAATAGCATACTTGGGTGTGACGTCACACGCTGTTGTAACAATAAAACAGTCGTGTAACGTTTGTCTGGGATGGCAAATGCCGATATCAGACACTTCTGAAACATGACCATCCAAGAAACATCCCAGCACAGATTCAGCAGAATTGGATATTTTTATTTATTTTTTATTTTATTTTTTAGTAACAGAGCCCGTTATGAATGGCTTTTGACTGTTTTTTGAGTACAGTTTTGAAAAAGTCGTTACTGCAAAACATAACAGACAGACGGATGTTGACAATAGCGACAGAGAGATGAACTGACAATCAGTAATCTCCACTCGGCTTTTTATTCAAAGGCAAAATTACCACATGAAATGATCGCATTGGTCATGTGATTTACCTCTTAATTTTCAAAAGCCAAAATGAAATGTTGACAGTAAATAAATTCGTTATTAATGGATTTTAATGTTGGTTATTTAACTGTCCCCAAACAGATTATCGATATTAGCCGGTGTTAAACTACCAAACATGGTTGTAGGTGTAAACAAAGAGGTCAACATCAGTAGTTTATGTTGTGTTGACCTCTGCTATCGTTTATTTGAATGTGTTACTCTTTTCGTAATGATTAATAGTCTTGTCTTCAAATACCACGTGTTGCTAACGATACTGCTGCTCAAGGACATTCTGTATTATAAATCGCTTCAAAGTTATTGTAGGTCCCTTGTGTCTATTTCCCATTATGCTTAGGATAGAGAAAATATTGTCAAATTGAAGCCAAGTTTAGGCCACGAGAAGTAACTTCTTATCAAAAGGCATCATTTTAAGCTCTTTATCGCTTCAGCTACAACGCCTGGTGACGTCTAAAACCATCTGGTATTGTAATGTTCAGTTTTATTTTGAAAAAGTAACAACTGGTTTCATCCTTTCTTTGGACACAAACATAGTCTTTACTATGAGACCCGTGACTAATGGCTGTCAACAAGGAATACTATCTTCTAGAGTTGCTCATTAGGAAGTACCTGAACATTTATGTCATATTGAGTTCATGGAATGAGCGATATACCCATTAGCCGCACACTGGATGACACCCGTCCCACCAATCAGGGGGGGAGAGTGCAGTATTGAACACCTCCTACTTGATGGATGGCGCAGCTGTGTTCACTCCATAAACCACCTTCCCGCTAATGGCTCCCGCCCTCCCTGCCATACAACCTACGCTCCCTACCACACACTATGCTCCCTACCATACACTATGCTCCCTACCATACACTATGCTCCCTACCATACACTATGCTCCCTGTCATACAACCTACGCTCCCTACCATACACTTATGCGCCCTGCCATACAACCTACGCACCGTGCCATAAAACCTACGTCTCCCTACCACACACTTATGCTCCCTGCCATAGGTGTATGATGTAGGTATATGGCAGGGAGCCTGTCATACACCTACGCTCCCTACCATACACTATGCTCCCTGCCATAAAACCTACGCTCCCTACCATACACTATGCTCCCTGCCATAAAACCTACGCTCCCTACCATACACTATGCTCCCAACAATACAATACTCTCCCTGCCATACACCTACGCTCGCTGCCATACAACCACGTGAGTATACATGAATCTGGAAAAAGTTTAATATTGTATATATATATATATATATATATATATATATATATATATATATATATATATATATATATATATATATATATATATATATATATATATATATATATATATATATATGTGATATCCAGAAATTTCAGAGTAATTTCAAATGCCCCGCCATGAGTGATACTGAGCGTTCAAGGTCATCTGAGGGGAGGGAGCGCTGCCTGCTCGTAGCGAGAGATTGCGGAACTAGGCCTATATGATATTAAATATGATTTACCGAATTAATAATGATGCGATTCATGAAGTTAAGGGACTATTATTGAATTTGAAATTATTATAGATCGTTTAGCAGTCTGAATAATGTTACGGGTGTCCCAAGGAGTTATTAGTTAGGCGGAAAATATATCACGTAGGCCCAAGCTAGCGCCTGGGGGAGACGCGATGCTGGCTAGGCCAGTTCCGGAGAGCATTCACACAGACAAGACGTTCCGCGCGTCCATCAGAAATAGTCACGTGGCCTAGTCACCTGTGCTGCGCTATTGCAGTATAACAAGTAAGTCTCATTCGATCTCAGACAGGGTTAGATAGGGCAGTGATAAAGTAAACTAGAGCTAACAGTGAGTTCATTTCAGGGTTTCCGTCAGAACCCACTTGACTGGAGTTGACCGGAGTTGACTGCGAGAGATTGACTGCCGTTGATGATTGAGGGTGGCGATTGTCGCCATTGGACCGATCAGTGTAGGCCTGTCACTGTTTAGCGGGGTAGCAAAGGATCTCTTGAGTGAACGAGTGCTCCCGACAACTAAAACGACACGGGACCAGCATCAGCAGTGGGTGATCAGTTCTTACCACTCCGGTGCACAACCCCACATGTCCCAAGCAGCTAGTGAAACCCTCTTGCTAACGGGAAGCTAAAGTTTCTCTCAACTGTACAAGGTCTGATTGGCTCACTCCCTTCCGCTTTATGGACGCACTGGGAGTACACTATGTAGTTAACACCATTCCTCAGACTGATATTATCTTGACGTGTGTAGTTTAATATTTCTTAAATAATTTTGATAGTAGTGTTTTTTTGAATGTTTGTGCCATTAAGTGGAACCAGAGTGATACTGTGATTTGATTCTTTTAATGCCTCTAATTCTTCATAATTCTGATCTCAGGTATAACCTTGTTCCCCAGAGCAGTGGTTAGGTTAGGTTAGGAAGTGTACACCTGTTGGGGTGCTATAATTTTGTTGAGTGATATTATTTTGCTGAAAGCCCTTAGGGCCTATTCATTGTAGAGTATTTAATTTCTTATCTTTTATTACCATTCCTCAGTGACTGATATTATTTTGTTGAAGACCCTTAAGGCCTATTCATTGTGGAGTATTTAATTTCTTATTTTTTAGTACCATTTCCTAAGTGACTGATATTATTTTGTGAAAGCCCTTAAGGCCTGTTCATGTGTGCAATTAACATTTCTTAATACTTCAAATTTATTGTTGCCTGTGTTTCTAATAATTTCTATGTCATTTATAACTTTTATTCCCCAGAGTAGTGTTTTAAGTTTAAGTTAAGAGGTGCGCATATTGGTGTACCATTATTTGATTGTGTTTGTAGTGTTGGAGGGAATATAAGTGTCTAAATTTTACAGTGTGTCTCATTCATCCCAGTCACAGACGCTATCCTTCCACGGGTCACGGACAGTTCATTTTGTGTAGTAGATTTAAGTGTTCTTGTGCTGGTTCGGGATTTTTCTCAAAGGGGCGCTTCCACTGCCATTACCATCTATTAATTTTTAATAAACCCCAAGTCAAGTGAGAAATTAAAGTCCAGCAAATTCCGACCGGTTACAAATGGTAGCAGAGCGTAGTTTTTAATGTCGTGACTGATAGTACTGTGGTTGGGATAATGAACGCCATCATGTGTTGGTTAGCAATGGTAGGGATTGAACTCGCACTGATGCTCATCCTTGTGCCCGGACTGAGTTGGTTAGGCTTGACAGTAGAGATGTGTATGAGGAGGAAGAGAGACGGCCGCGGGACATTGGTGCAGCTGAGAGAGGAGTTTGGAGACCGAAAGAGGGATTATCAAGCACAGGTAAACAGGTTCAAGTGGGAGTCTCAGGCACACATTCAACGGTTCAGGGAGGAAACAAGGGGTGAATGTCAGGCACACGTCCAGCAGTCAAGGAAGTGTGAGGTCCAAGTGGGAAATATAGGGGTACGTAAGTAGTTCAGAGAGGTTGATCGAGCCCTCCAGCTGAGAGACAAGACGAAGCCGACCGATTGCAGTTTAGGGTGCATGGTAATGAGAAAAGGCAGGTTGTAGGGGGTGAGTTGGAGGAGTTGTGAGTAGGGCAGAGGGGATTGGAGAGATGGTTAGGTCAGAGATGTGCGTTGAGTAGTGGTTGCTGTCATGAGCGGGATTGAGTTGCTGTAATGAGCGGGATTGAGAGTACGGTTGTAATGTCCAGGGCCTCACTAAGATGGACTGGTACATTGTCAGAGGGTTGGTCTGCCGGCATGAGGTTCGGAGACGTGGACTGAGTATTTTTTTTGACACTGGTTCCTCTTAGTTCAAGGGCCAGGCAAAAGGAGAGCATGCTTGTTTTGGACTGTGTATTTTTTTTTGACACTGGTTCCTCTTTGTTCAAGGGCCAGGCCAAAGGAGAGCATGTTTGTTTTGGGCTGGTATTAATTTTGACATTGGTTCTCTAGTTAAGGGCCAGGCAAAAGGGGAGCGTGATGTTCTGGTTGGATTGAGTTGGGCTAGGAAGAAATGGAGTTGCTAGCTGCGAGTGGAATAGTACAGAGTTGAAGGTGGGTTTTAAGTTGTTCTCTCAGCACATGAGGGCAGTGCTGTCTTTTTTAGGGGGGTCGAGTGTTAGCGGGAGAGAAAAGGAGAGAAGAGAAGACGGGAATGCTGCATTTAGCAAAAGGGGTGAGGTGCAGTCCTTAGAACAAAATTTTAGGGGGGGTCGTATGCATGTTTTCTCAGCACATGAGGACAGTGCTGTCTTTTTTAGGGGGGTCGATTGTAATATTCAGAAATTTCAGAGTAATTTCAAATGCCCCGCCATGAGTGATACTGAGCGTTCAAGGTCATCTGAGGGGAGGGAGCGCTGCCTGCTCGTAGCGAGAGACTGCGGAACTAGGCCTATATGATATTAAATGTAATTTACCGAATTATTAATGATGCGATTCATGAAGTTAAGGGACTATTATTGAATTGGAAATTATTATAGATCGTTTAGCAGTCTGAATAATGTTACGGGTGTCCCTAGGAGTTATTAGTTAGGCGGAAAATATATCACGTAGGCCCAAGCTAGCGCCTTGGGGAGACACGACGCTGGCTAGGCCAGTCCCGGAGAGCATTCACACAGACAAGACGTTCCGCGCGTCCATCAGAAATAGTCACGTGGCCTAGTCACCTGTGCTGTGCTATTGCAGTATAACAAGTAAGTCTCATTCGATCTCAGACAGGGTTAGATAGGGCAGTGATAAAGTAAACTAGAGCTAACAGTGAGTTCATTTCAGGGTTTCCGTCAGAACCCACTTGATTGGAGTTGATTGGAGTTGACCGGAGTTGATTGGAGTTGACTGCGAGAGATTGACTGCCGTTGATGATTGAGGGTGGCGATTGTCGCCATTGGACCGATCAGTGTAGGCCTGTCACTGTTTAGCGGGGTAGCAAAGGATCTCTTGAGTGAACGAGTGCTCCCGACAACTAAAACGACACGGAACCAGCATCGGCAGTGGGTGATCAGTTCTTACCACTCCGGTGCACAACACCACGTGTCCTCGGTCAGCTAGTGAAACCCTCTTGCTAACGGGAAGCTAAAGTTTCTCTCAACTGCACAAGGTCTGATTGGCTCACTCTCTTCCTGCCCATGGACGCACTGGGAGTACACTGAGGCTATCTGAGTATATTAATGGTCACACACTGAGACCGTGAGTCTAGGACTCTAGGAGATACCTAGAGGAACATTTTATCTTCCTTATCACGGGTGTAGTTAACACCATTCCTCAGACTGATATTATCTTGACGTGTGTAGTTTAATATTTCTTAAATAATTTTGATAGTAGTGTTTTTTTGAATGTTTGTGCCATTAAGTGGAACCAGAGTGATACTGTGATTTGATTCTTTTAATGCCTCTAATTCTTCATAATTCTGATCTCAGGTATAACCTTGTTCCCCAGAGCAGTGGTTAGGTTAGGTTAGGAAGTGTACACCTGTTGGGGTGCTATAATTTTGTTGAGTGATATTATTTTGCTGAAAGCCCTTAGGGCCTATTCATTGTAGAGTATTTAATTTCTTATCTTTTATTACCATTCCTCAGTGACTGATATTATTTTGTTGAAGACCCTTAAGGCCTATTCATTGTGGAGTATTTAATTTCTTATTTTTTAGTACCATTTCCTAAGTGACTGATATTATTTTGTGAAAGCCCTTAAGGCCTGTTCATATGTGCAATTAACATTTCTTAATACTTTAAATTTATTGTTGCCTGTGTTTCTAATAATTTCTATGTCATGTATAACTTTTATTCCCCAGAGTAGTGGTTAAAGTTTAAGTTAAGAGGTGCGCATATTGGTGTACCATTATTTGATTGTGTTTGTAGTGTTGGAGGGAATATAAGTGTCTAAATTTTACAGTGTGTCTCATTCATCCCAGTCACAGACGCTATCCTTCCACGGGTCACGGACAATTCATTTTGTGTAGTAGATTTAAGTGTTCTTGTGCTGGTTCGGGATTTTTCTCAAAGGGGCGCTTCCACTGCCATTACCATCTATTAATTTTTAATAAACCCCAAGTCAAGTGAGAAATTAAAGTCCAGCAAATTCCGACCGGTTACATATATATATATATAAATCTGATGCAATTAGCTCCTCTACTTGTTATTTTGCTTTATGTTAATCGTATGAATTTAAGTAATTAATATTTTCACGTTTTAGCGTTCAGTTTTAACACTTTTTAACGCGCTTATATGAAATTTATCCGATGCCTTCACTGACTGTGTCATGCACAGCTTTTAATGTGTGTTATTTTATTTTATTTCGCGTAATGTAGGTCTGTTGATGACGAGAGATGCTGTCGAAATGTCATGAAATAAATATGTTGGTGCTTTTATTCACACACACACACACACACACACACACACACACACACACACACACACACACACACTAATTCTGGGTACCGGTTCGATTACGCCTTAAAACACAACTAATGTGTTATTGTTAAATATGGAAATTCTCATGTTTTTTTCGTTAGATCTATGAAAAGTAACTAATATATAATAAAATGTGTTATTTTTCACCTAAGACGACGTTTATCATCATAATATAACCAAACTTTAAATTAGGTTAGGTTAGGTTAGGTTAGGTTAGGTTAGGTTAGGTTAGGTTAGCTTAGTTTAGTTTAGTTTCGTAATTATGTCCTCCCATACAAACTGTTTTCCAGCAACTGATATATACCGATACATTTGACTGATATACCAATATAATTTACTAATATACCGATACATTTTACTGATATACCGATACATTTGATTGATATACCGATACATTTTACTGATATACCGATACATATGATTGATATACCGATACAATTTACTGTTATACCTATACATTTGACTGATACACCGATACATTTGACTGATATACCGATACATTTGACTGATATACCGATACATTTGACTGATACATCGATACATTTGACTGCTATACCGATACATTATACTGTTATACCGATACATATGACTGACATACCAATATAATTTACTAATATACCGATACATTTTACTGATATACCGATACATTTGATTGATATACCGATACATTTTACTGATATACCGATACATTTTACTCATATACCGATACAATTTACTGTTATACCGATACATTTGACTGATACACCGATACATTTGACTGCTGTACCGATACATTATACTGTTATACCGATACATTTTACTGATATACCGATACATTTAACTGATATACCGATATAATTTACTGATATACCGATACATTTTACTGATATACCGATACATTTGATTGATATACCGATACATTTGACTGATATACCGATACATTTTACTGATATACCGATACATTTGACTGATATACCGATACATTTGACTGATATATCAATACATTTGACTGATATACCGATACATTTGACTGTTATACCGATACCTTTTACTGATATACCGATAAAATTTACTCTTATACCGATACAATTGACTCACCAGCCTGTACCTGTCTTATAAACTGCCTAACTCACCAGCCTGTACCTGTCTTATAAACTGTCTAACTCACCAGCCTGTACCTGTCTTATAAACTGTCTAACTCACCAGCCTGTACCTGTCTTATAAACTGCCTAACTCACCAGCCTGTACCTGCCTTATAAACTGCTTTAACTCACCAGCCTGTACCTGTCTTATAAACTGTCTAACTCACCAGCCTGTACCTGTCTTATAAACTGCCTAACTCACCAGCCTGTACCTGTCTTATAAACTGCTTAACCCACCAGCCTAATAAACTCTCTAACTCACCAGCCTGTACCTGTCTTATAAACTGCCTAACTCACCAGCCTGTACCTGTTCTATAAACTGTCTAACTCACCAGCCTGTACCTGTCTTATAAACTGTTTAACCCACCAGCCTGCACCTGTCTTAGTATAAACTGTCTAACTCACCAGCCTGTACCTGTCTTATAAAACTGCTTAACTCCACCAGCCCGCACCTGTCTTATAAACTGTCTAACTCACCAGCCTGTACTCGTCTTATAAACTGCCTAACTCACCAGCTTGTACCTGTCTTATAAACTGCCTAACTCACCAGCCTGTCTTATAAACTGCCTCTGCAAACTCACCACCTGCCTGTACCTGTCTTATAAACTGTCTAACTCAACCTGTACATAAACTGCTAACTCACCAGCTTGTACCTGTCTTATAAACTGCCTAACTCACCAGCCTGTACCTGTCTTATAAACTGCCTAACTCACCAACCTGTACCTGTCTTATAAACTGTCTAACTCACCAGCCTGTACCTGTCTTATAAACTGTCTAACTCACCAGCCTGTACCTGTCTTATAAACTGCCTAACTCACCAGCCTGTACCTGTCTTATAAACTGTCTAACTCACCAGCCTGCACCTGTCTTATAAACTGTCTAACTCACCAGCCTGCACCTGTACTACAAACCGTCTTAGCGAACTTTAAACGTACAAGACTCAGGTGTTAGGAGCAACCCCTTGAGGCCCCACACAGGGACAAGGAAATTATTTAGGGAGTCGGAGTCACTCTTTGGCGGCGGGCCCACCTGACAGTGGCCGTGATAGTGGCGAAGGGGAGGTGGGAAGAGAGGCTGTAATAGACACGAAATGGGGAGGGAAAGTGAGGGGGAGACGAGACGGACTTGGTGTGTGGGCGTTATAAGGGCGCGGTTTGTGGCCTCTGATAGTTAATAGGAGCAGAGGAAGGGTATGAAGAAGGGAAGGAAGGTGGTTGATGGACGACGGTGATGGGGAAGTAATGCACTAAACTGTAAGAAGGAACAAAGATCATGACGGAGAGAGCTTCTTAGTGTCCAGTTACGAGAAGGACGCTCGAGTTGCAGAAGGGCCCGAATGTCCATCACAGAAATAGGCAAAGTTATACAGTATAAGGACAAGAGGAGAGATGATTGCGTGGGTAAAGGAGTTAGTGTACACAGGAGTCAGGGAGAGCTAATGTACACATGAGTGTGAACCAGTGTACACAGGAGTGAGGGAGAGATAATGTACATATGAGTGAAAGCCAGTGTGCACATGAGTGAGGGAGATCAAATGTACATGAGTGTGGGAGCTAGTATATAGATCTGTGAGTGGTTTATCCTGTATACTGGTGGAAAATTTACATATATATATTTTTTAATTTTGCCGCGGGCAGCAATTAGATTATTCACATCCTTTGAGCGGTAGCGCAAAAAGAATTACAGAGTAGAGGCCATAAAGTGTGTTATCAGATTCCAATGGTCATGTCATTATGGCAGTGAGTGTTACAGAGTACTTCCAGTACATTGTACATAAATTTTGGTCGAGGTACTAGATGCGAAGTGTGAAAACAGCTTTAGTATATGAGCTATCTTTCCATGAGAGATAATATGTGCTTGGATCTGTCCCTATAAGGATCATTTTATTTAGTTAGTTTTTTCACAATCCAAGGCGTGGTGTTGGAGTCTGGTGGGGAGGGGTGCATCAGTGGGTGTGGCTGTGCGTATATGTATGGGTTTTTTTATCAGATATAGTCCCATAAGATTCTGAATGATTATAAAAATGTTGTTTTGCACAGAAATAATGTGTTTACTAAAATTATGCTTTTATTCCACAGGTAAATGATGGCGACAACATTCACACAGGAAGTGAATCTTTTAGGGTCGGTGTTAACTTCTTCAAATACATTCAGGTATCATGAACTCATTGAATACAAGTGTTTGTGTCAGTCGTTGTTATGAGTTCTGTGTGTGGGTAAGTACACTGTCTGTGCCTATGTATGAGTTGTGTATCCTTGTGATTATATAATTATAATAAAAATTTATGATAATATAGGTTTATACCATTGGATTAGTGTAGTGTAAACTGTAATTATCACATAAGATGCTGAAGATGAGGATTTCAATTGTAAGTTGTAAAAGATTTGTGTGTGTGTGTGTGTGTGTGTGTGTGTGTGTGTGTGTGTGTGTGTGTGTGTGTGTGTGTGTGTGTGTGTGTGTGTGTGTGTGCAAAAAAGACGTAAAAATTATGGAAAAATTGCTACAGAACCGCAATGAGTATGACGGCAGGATTATAATGACAAGAGGTCAACATGTATGGGTGTTCGTGTGGTTTAAACTTGGTTACATTTTCTTTCTTTTTTTTTTACTCCATCGGTCAGGGCCGAAGTGTTCGTTTTCTCCTCTCTGTAGCCCGTGCCACATTGCTGTGCTCACTTATAGCACCAACTTAAGCTATTTCTCCTGAACGATTTTAAAGTTTGTCACAATTAGATAAGTTGCGCAGTAAATGTGCATTTTATGATATGGCTGTTGTCGGATACATTACAAACTTGTTATGTACGTGGAGTTACCTGGAGCTGGTTAAAGGATCCTCTATACCGCCTGCTGTGTAGTGAAATATGTTGATGCTGTTTAACGACAACAAACTTAATTATTCATTACTGCCCGATTGGTCGAGTTTACTTTGAAAGAATGTGTTATTTTTTTTTAGAGACAGTCACAGTTACATTAGGCTGTATGTCACCAAGGTTTTTTCTGAACAGTAAAGAAATTTCGAGCGTTTGTAAGATTAACATCAGCGTCAATGTTGTGACACAACTCAAGTCTGGGGCTTTAAAGGGTGTTCACTGGTAGAGGTAGTTCAGTATTGATCGTACAATTTCCGGTTCAGAAAACTGTATAAATACCTTGAACAACGCTGTTCCTGGTTCTCATTCCAGTTTTGAAAAGCTGTTTCATCTATGCCATCACGGGTTCCTCGATATATTTCCCCAAATTATATAACCTGACATTATCATTCTTATAAATTCGTATTCTATGTTAAGATAAGATTTTATTCAATGTTTGTTTTCGTTCTTGTTTAAAGTTCTTAAAGTCGTTCACGATGTTGAGTCGAACATTTCCTCCACTAACCATCGTACTGTTTCTGCGGGTCGGGGGAATACCTGATTTATATCCCATTCTGGGTTGTCGGTGTCATCGAGTGGTGAGATTTTTATGCTGATTCTGGGACTTTGCACAGAGAATGACATGAATCTGCAATATATGTTACCATCGATGTCCGATACTAGAGTGAGAAAGAGACGGTAGTGAGCACGGTGTCATAAAAAAATGAAGAATTCAAAATACATTATTTAGTTTATTAAAAAATATTCTGGGAACTGTTTATTAGGCAACTGAGTATTACTCTCTCTCTCTCTCTCTCTCTCTCTCACACACATTTTTTTTTTAGTTTAATTAACCTGCAAAATTTTCTCTCTCGCTTTGCCGCCATCTTTGTCATTAGGGACTTTGTCAGTGATTGTACAAAAATCTATTGACTGTCACCCGACTTGGAGGACTTATCCAAGGTATGTTTAAAACCCACAATAGTTGCACCAAATATCTCTTTTTTATTTACAGTTGTTTGAGTTACAGAAATTTTAACCCTCAGTACATTTTCATAATCTCTCTCATCCGCTTTAGATCTTCATGGCTCAGTGGCAATAAATGGTACGAAAACCTTACAGAGAGCTCTGTTAACGAGAAAATTTTAGATTAGTAATTGGCTAAATGCAGAATTTATGTATACAGTATTGCTTCTCTATTAATATTAGCTAATTATCGGTTTTCCATGTAAGTCTCGTCTTCGAGGAGTGAGTCCAAGATGAGTTACCTATTGATCTTGTTACGAGGCCATGAAAAGAATTATGTCAGAAAGCGTAAAAGGAAAGTAAAAGAACCAGGCGTGTTTATTACAGGATGATAGTATGACTTTAGACAAACTTTACAGATAATATTTATGGCCATGGTAATGTCATCATGATTTCGTCACCACCTTTACTCTCTAAGGTGAAATATTGCTGTGTTATAAGCATTGCCAAGAAAAAACTGTCGGACCTGCACATATATCATTTACTGTTGACATCATCCTCAGTTGAACTCATAAATTATTGGTGCTCCGAAAAAAATAAACACTGACTGTATTCACCGGAAGAGAGGCACATAGGTACACTACAATATAGGAAATGAAACTATTGAAAAATCGGGTTCCTAATCTGTACACGAAGATACATTACCACTGAAGAAAAAAACACAAGACACCACACTATGGTAGGTAGTTACACCACCACACTACACCACCACACTATGGGAGGTAATTACACCACCACACTATGGGAGGTAATTACACCACCACACTATGGTAGGTAGTTACACCACCACACTATGGGAGGTAGTTACACCACCACACTATGGTAGGTAGTTACACCACCACACTATGGGAGGTAATTACACCACCACACTATGGTAGGTAGTTACACCACCACACTATGGTAGGTAATTACACCACCACACTATGGTAGGTAGTTACACCACCACACTATGGGAGGTAATTACACCACCACACTATGGTAGGTAGTTACACCACCACACTATGGGAGGTAGTTACACCACCACACTATGGGAGGTAGTTACACCACCGCACGATGGGAGGTAGTTACACCACCACACTATGGTAGGTAGTTACACCACCACACTATGGTAGGTAGTTACACCACCACACTATGGGAGGTAATTACACCACCACACTATGGTAGGTAGTTACACCACCACACTACGGTAGGTAGTTACACCACCACACTATGGTAGGTAGTTACACCAGCACACTCTGGGAGGTAGTTACATCATTTAAGGTCTGATGTTCTAGATCATGGGAGGTAGAGTGATTATTTTTATGTGAACTTAACACTTGCCTTAAAATATATCTGATAAACCGGGCTGCAGTTTATGTTATCGTTGGGCTGTCGTGTATATATTGAACTGCAGTGTATATGTTGGGCTGTCGTAAATATATATATATATATATATATATATATATATATATATATATATATATATATATATATATATATATATATATATATATATATATATATATATATATATATATATATATATAAGCTTGATATAAAGTAGCTATATTTTATCAAGATATATATATATATATATATATATATATATACACTAGCAGAATCGCCGCCCTCTGGGCGGCGATTCTGCTAGGCCACGGTAGGACGCCACCCTCCTGGAGGCTCCACATTGTCTCACTGTTCAGTCCCCAAAATTTCTTCTTCCATCAATAGTTCATTAACGGTGTATGTAAGTTCTACCATGTTTTTCACTACAACGGTACAGCAAAGTATATTTTTTAGCATTCAACTGTTATTATTTTATTGTCTAATCATCACAACATATAACACCACCCATCATCACTACATATAACATCATCCATCATCACTACATATAACACCATCCATCATCACTACATATAACACCATCCATCATCACTACATATAACACCACCCATCATCACTACATATAACAATATCCATCATCACTACATATAACACCATCCATCATCTACATATAACACATCCATCATCACTACATATAACACCATCCATCATCACTACATATAGCACCACCATCACTACCATCACTACTACCACCATCATCACTACCACCACTACAACCACCATCATCATTACCACCACCATCATTACCACTACTATCAACCAGTCTCTACCACCACCACTATCACCACAAACATGCCGCTATCACCATCACCACCACTACCACTGTCACTACCACCCATCGTCACTATCATCACTACATATAACACCATCCATCATCACTACAGATCGGTAAAGTAGTTTCCGAGATTCTCGTGCGGACACACAAACACACAGACATACTTCTTTGTTTATATATATATATATATATATATATATATATATATATATATATATATATATATATATATATATATATATATATATATATATATAGATATATATTAGAGTAGGCTGCAACAGCTTCGTTGATTGGGGTGACTTTGAAGTACACAGCTGAACCTGTAGGGGAGAACGAGCACTTTTAATCAACTTCATGTACTTCTCTTTCTGAAAGGGTTAGGTCCACTATAAAGTTAGTTTAACTTTGCTCGAGCGAGATGCCAAATCATGCCACCCAAAGCTAGCTTCAGAGCTGTGACCATAACATCGATCTTGCAACCCCTAGAAGTTAGAACACAGCAGCTTTAGGGGATGGATACCCTGATGAATATTTAAGTATGAACTGTGTAGCTGTCTCCCTTCACGAGTTAAGCTGACAAGATACATTTACATATACGTTGGATGGTGACCTTGAATTTTGACCTTATCACTCCCAAAGCATAGGAACCATAAAAGTTGTCATGACAAATACAAGCGCTAAGTATAATCCTCTCAGTTCTTTGCTTCCACTAATTATGACACGGAGTTGCTGTACATACTTCGACAAATACAGACGAAAACGACCACCAGCGTAATTATGTCACACTGTTACACTACATTGAATATTGAAGGTTCTCATTCACATGCAGCTGTCATTCCATCCATCTGTCCTAATCGTCCCCCCACACCTTCGCGTCACCCAAAGTCGTCAACAGGGTAATGCATAATGAATCAAACACAGAATATGAAAATTTTGTAGAATTATTTAGACGCAGCCCCAGATTACCTGATCGTCTTCAATTTAATTATTTTCTAATTTTTATTCGGTTTGTTGGTGCTGTAGCATTTTATAGCCAGTGTTGGCAGTAGTGTCTTACGAGCACAGATCTAGTTTGTCTTTAGCCCTAAAAGTCATTGCTTTCCCTGTTTCAGTTTGCACCTCAAGACATTTGCTGTTTAATTATATACTGTACTTAATTATATACTGTACTTTAAGTACTTTTATTATTTTATGTTTTATAGACTATTGATTTGAGGACGTTCTGTTTACACCAGTCCCTCGTGGTATTCTGTATAGTCGATGAGTTGTACCTTATCTCGGCAATACATCAAACGTTGACATTACGATGGTTTACAAAAACCTACCCTTCAGTATTAACCACAGGAGCCATATTGGTGTTCCTTATTACAACCTCTTTTTAAAAGCTAAAATTATAGTATTTTCGATTCTAAAAAAAATTAACAGAATTGTTACTTATACTTCAAAGTTGTCTTATATATTCTTATTAAATTATTTGATAGTTTCTTCTAGGAAATTTTTCCAACTTACAGTACTCTTTCCCGATCGTGAGTGTGACAGACTGAAGCCCAGGAGAAAAAATGGTGCTTAGAACAGTGTTTGGCAGGTTAAGTGTCGTGTTTATGTGTAAGGGAAACACAATCATTAAGTTATTAGAAACAAAATTGAATAATATCACTTAATTGACTTTCTAGATAAATAGATACATATATTTGTATAACGTTCCAGTCTTTGTGGAAGAGTACTTTCGAGACAGTTTGTGAGCAGAGAGATGGTTCCTTGATAAATATAACGATCAACAATTTTCAAAGATGTTTGTATTTACAGATGGGTGGTTGTGAAAGAGCTGTGTTTACACATACCTTATAAGAAGTCTGTGGTCGGTATAGAAAGAAACTCCACGGTCTGAAGAGAGAGCCCCTGGGGTATGTTTGTATGTTGTGAGAGAGAAAGTTGGAGAGGACCACTTTCTGCAAGAGATGGTCAAAGTGTCTCAAGTGTTTATAGTAACGACACCACTGCCTCTGAACATCTCGGCACGGATATCACTCTACACACCGCACCACTCACTCCCTCCACACTCACACACCACTCCACTCACTCCACATTCCCACACCACACTACCCACTTGCACACTCATCAGACCACACCACTCACTCCCCAGTCCCATTTCACACCACTCACTCCCTCCATACTCACACATCACACTACCCACTCCACACACACTACACCACACCACTCACTCCACACTCACGCACCACACCACTCCATTCGCACGCACAACTCCACTCACTTTACACATACATATCATACTACTCATTCCACACTCATACCACTTCACTCACTACACACTCATCACACCACACTAGCCACTCCACACTCACCAACCACACCACTCACTCCCCACACCACTCCACTCCATTCGCACGCACAACTCCACTCACTTCACACATACATATCATACTACTTATTCCACACTCATACCATCTCGCTCACTACGCACTCATCACATCACACCACCCACTCACTCCCCACTGACACATACTACTACTTCTCTGTCACTCGGAATCGAGTATGACGATCATCCAGCTATGATACAATGATAAGAGTTAATAAGGATGTCACCTTTGTTGGTGAGCTCTGAGGTGATTTGAGAGGCCGATATGGCACCAGCAGTGCCATCCACAGATGTTGCACGTGTGGAGGGCTACATTTAGTGCGGGATGGGGCGGCGGCAGCGTCTTTCCGGCGTTGGCACTTGTCTGCCTCGGTATGCAGTCGGTTTAACTCGAAAGTGTTGACACCTCGTGTGGTGCTCCTTCAAGCTTTACGGTGTGGAGTGATAGTCTCCCAGGTGAAGGGGTCAATTTGGCACTTATGTTTGTCTTAAGACTGTCCTTATACCCTTTCAGTTGCCTGCCAGCATTACGTTTCCTATTCGTTAGGTGACTGTTAAGTAGCTGCTTTGACAGTCTACTGTCTTCCATGCTGGTAACATGGCCAGTCCAATGTAGTTGTTCATGGATAATGGTAGCCTCGATGCTCCGACGGTTGGTGTCAGCAAGAATACTGATATTTGTTCTCTTGTCTTCCCAGCGAACTCAGAGGATGGAACTTAAACTACGTAGGTGAAAGTTTTCAAGTACCTCGATGTGCCTCCTGCATGTGACCCATGTCTCGCTGCCATATCGCAGGGTGGGGAGGACCACTCCTAATATACGTGCAACTTTGTAGATAATTTCAGCTCCCTACAGCTGAAGACATGGTTTTGGAGTTTGCCAAAAGCATGAGATGCACATCTGATCCGATTTTGAAACTCTTCATCGATATCCGCGGTGGTGGACAGGTGGGAGCCGAGATACTGAAAGTAGGTAACATTAGAGTGGAAGTACCATTAAGCTGGATGGATGGTGAAGGTGTGGCTGAACCAGGAGCAGGCTGAAAGAGAGTCTGAGGCTTATGTACATTCACCTCAAGGCCGAAGTGTGCATACACATCTGCGTAAATGTTCAGAATTTTCTGTAGTGGGAGCGACGAGGGTGAGGTCATCTGTGTACTGAAGTTCAGAAATGGAAGCTGCCGACACCTTTGTTCCTGCCTGCAGTCGTCTTATGTTGAAAAGACCCTTCATCCGGTACTTGATGTCCACCCCGCCGGCCTAATTGGTACTGGCACGAGTAAGGAAGGCAGCAAAGAAAATGGAAAAATGAGTTGGTACTAACACACATCCTTCTTTTGGATGGAGAAGAACTCACACCGTTTATGCCATCTTGGGGTTGTCTCGCAATGACAATGAATTTTAGTGGGCAACCAAAACGGCTGAGGGGCTACCCTGTTGATCGAGTCGAAGGCCTTGGTTAGGTCGATGTAGGCCATATACAGGTTACGATGCTGTTCTCTGAACTTTTCCTGTGATAGGCGGGCAGCAAAGATCATGTCAGTGGTGTCACGTGATGTCTAAAGCCACATTGAAATTCTAGAAGGAAGTTTTCTGCTTCAGGAAGAAGTCTGTTTAGGAGGACTCAGGCGATAATCTTGCCAGGTATGGACAGCAGCGAGACACCACGGTAGTTGCCATAGTCTGACCGGTCTCCCTTGCTCTTATAAATATTTATGATGGAGTTTAGCTGAGGTGGGTCAGCTGTGGATGCCGAAGGTCCTGCTGGGTAGCCAGAACATCCACATCAACGTTTCGGTTGAGCAGCGAAAGGTAGTGCTCTTTCCACTGCTGACAGATGCTTCATTCGTCTTTAATTAAGCATTTACCGTCGGATTAGCAGAGGGGGGTTGCACTATGAGTGATTGGCCCATAAAATGCTTTTGTGGAATTAAAAAAATCGCACAACTTGTGTTGATCTGCAAATTTTGCATTTCACATACTTTATTTTTCAACCATTCATTCTTTAGATTGCGAAGTTCGCATTCGGCCACCGCTTTCTTCTTGTGGGAAGTATTTGCTTTGATCCGAGACTGAGGGTTTTTCTGCCAGTCAGTTAAAGCAGCACATTTATCGTTGACGAATACTTTGATTTCCGCATCATTTTCATCAGACCATTCCTGGTGTATTCTTCCGATCTGGTCGAGGGTCTCCCTGCAGGTTTTTGTCATGACAGTGTCAAGAATTCCCCATTCGACAATGGGGTTTGGGTTGTTTGTTGTCGGGTTGCTTATCAGCCCATGTTCGAGCTGCTTTCTGAAAGCATGTGCTACCACTGGATCCTTCAGATGCTTAGTGTTAAAACCTCTTCTGGAGGCTTGGCTTGTTGCCTTCACCGTTTTGGGGAGATGTGAATAGTTTGGTTCTGACGAACCAATGATCAGTGACACATTGGTCTGAGCCACACATGGCTTGGGTGATGAGGACATTTCAGCGATCTCTTTCTCTGACAAAGATGTAGTCAATGAGATGCCAGTGTTTGGATCGTGGGTATTACCACGAACCCTTTAACTTGTCGGCCTGCCTAAAGAAGGTATTGGTGATAGTGAGGTTGTGTGTGCAGCACACTTGCTGAAGAGGAGTAGGCCATTGGGATTACACTTGCCTAGATCATTTCTCCCGATGATTTCCTGCCATATGTCAGCATCTTTGCCAATTCTGGCATTGAAGTCACCAAGGACCACAGCCTTATCTTCTCTGGGGATAGAGGTTAGTACTCCATCAAGGGTGGGCATAAAAGGCCTCCTTGGTGTCATCCTCTGCATCCAGTGTTGGGGCGTATGCATTGATGAAGAAGGCATGACGCGAGTGATTCGGTGGGACTCGGGTTGGGGCTTTATGAGGTGCTCGTTGATCCCAACAGGCATTTCAGTTATCCTGTGTAGGATGCGTTGGCAGATGACAAAGCCAAGTCCATAAATGCGGTTTCTCTCCAAAGCAGGCTTACCCTTCCAGAAAAAGGTATAGCCAAGTCCCCTTTCTGTGAGTCGACCCTCTTCTTGGAGCTGGGACTCATTAATGGTTGCTATTTCGATGTTATACCCTACCATTTTTTTTGCCACAAGGGCGGTTCTTTTTTTCTGGATGCTCATTTGTGCCAATATCCAGAAGGGTCCTGTCGTTCCATGCAGTGATCATTACACATTGTATAGTTTGTTTTTGTTTTGATCTGTGATTATGATTGTGTTTTCGACCCCATTATAGAATGACCTTACTGGGTACGGTTGCCCAGTCAGGTTGGTTCTTTAAGCAGTTTATGTTTAGGGCACCTTTTCTTGTCCCCTCCCCATGTGGGGTGAGCAGAGTGGCTCCTCGAAAGGGCTGCTCAGTCGCACAGACAGGACTGGATTGCAGTGCTGCCTAGATCCCAGTGCATAAACGACCATCTTATCTGTGCCGCCCATGTGCAGAGTTGTGACTAGAGACTCCCGGCATTCATCTCTGCTTGTCTCCGTCACCACTCGTCCGTCGCCATATGACTTTTGGGGGTACAGGAGTTTTGATGATGCTGCGTGTGAGTTGATTAATGTGGTGAAGCAGAAGCTCAGACTGCAACCATACATCTTGGCTCTCCTTTTTTCTGATTCACACACACACACACAACTACATCCTTGACCACCGTAGGGTCGAGACCTATTCAGGCGCTGCTCCTGCTGAGCAGCGGCCCCCCTTGGCCAATGCTCGGCCCATTCCCCAAGTCCCTCTCCCCGACCCATCCTCACCACCGGGATATGAACATAATCAAAAGTGACAATTTCGTTTCGGAAAGAAGTGGGAACAGAGTTGAAGAGTAATGGGCAGTGTTTAAGCCAGTAAATTCAGCACTAAACAGTACCAGTGAGAGCCGTGACCCACCAGTGGGATAAGCACCCCCTGGGAACTGACTGCCGTCTTCTGACCAGGAGGTGGTAATCAGTCCACCATGGGAAGAACAGAGGTCCGACCGGCTATGCACCTGACTACGAGATAACACAACATCACCCAGCAGGGTGAGGTACTATGACACCACCCCACACCACCCGGTGTCCCCATGACCACGTGAGGTCCTTCATATCAACACCCGAGGACGAGTTACTGCACCACGTGAACACCAAACCACCCAGTGTCTCCATGACCACGTGAGGTCCTTCATTTCAATACCCGAGGACGAGTTACTACACCACGTAAACACCACACTACCTGGTATCTCCATGACCACGTGAGGTCATTCATATCAACACCCGAGGACGAGTTACTACACCACGTAAACACCACACCACCTAGTGTCTCCATGACCAGCCCAGGTCCGGGCCATCAACTGTAAACTATAATAATTTGTATGGTCAATAATTGTTCCTTCTCCTTTCAGTAATGAAAGCTTTTGTTAAACGACCCACCCACCCCGTGTCTTTGTATGTAATAACTCATTTTTGTCCAATGTATATTTTCAGCCTTCGGGCTGTCGACTTTTTCAATAAACCGATAATTATTATTATTATTATTATTATTATTATTATTATTATTATTATTATTATTATTATTATTATTATTATTATTATTATTATTATTATTATTATTATGTTACACACACACACACACACACACACACACACACACACACATACCTCACTACCCACTCCACACTCACACTCTACACCACCCACTCAAGGTGTATGCGTGTATATTTGCGTATGGTTGTGTACCTATGTAAATGCATTGAAACAAGATAAACATGTTCATAATTGTATGCTTGAATGCATATGTATATTTAATTGGTATACATATGCATTATTATTATGTACTTGTACTAGCTGGATTACCTGGCATTGCCCTATTTTGTTTTTGACACTTTCAGTTACATAGCTATACCAAATTTGAGGTGTTTATGGTAAAAAGGGGGTGAAGTCACGCACACACACACCCTATTAAATATGGGCAGCTCATAGTCTTTGCCCGTCCTTGGCAAAATTAATTCCACAAGCAAAAAATAATCATACCAAATTTCAGCTCTTTATGTTAACAACTGTGGTCGTGTATAACGTGGACTACTTTTGGGTGGAGCTCTGCCCCCAACCCCCATATAGAAGTTTGTGAGAATTGTCAGAGTTATTTACATATGCTTCACCAAATTCAGTAATGTATCTTAAAAACTGTGGCCTTACATAGTAAAGAAAAGAAGAATGCATGTATTTTTAAAGAGGGATTCCAAGTTTGGGCGTGTGGTCGGGGAGGGGGGGGGGGGCGACCACTGAGGTCATCGTCCCAAAATTCCACACTATAGACACTTATCTTTATAGAACGATCTTCTTTGTGGAAACATTATAATTGCACGTGTATATTGTACCTTTTTGACACTGTCTTATTCTGACACATGTATTTCCTAACCCCATCACTCCTTGGCATACCCAGGCTCTCTACAAACAAAGCCACACCCGTCAGCCAACACATTCAGACAAACTGGCAAGCACAGCAGCACTGGGGCGCCGCTCTCATCCCCTCGTAATTCATTAACACCAACAAAACTCCCCATCGGCTCCAGGTAGTCGGCGAACTTTATTTTCGCAAAACCTGTCGGACTTTTTTTAAATTGTTTTTTTTTCCCGCAGAACTTACCAGGTATTATTCTCTGGCTTTATTTTTGCATGACCCCTTTGGCATTATCTGCAGTTCTTAATTTTATGAAACTTGTTTTTTTATTTCGCCGAAACCAACCTACCCGATATCCCTCCCTTCGTTATAAAACCCAGCAGGTGATCGCCGCAAGAGTTCCAGCGTGAGCAAGTAATTCTAAGTTCCGTGTTCTTGATCAGTACAGTAGGTGTCAAGTATAGCTAATGTTTTATTGTAGATACTGTATATTGGCAGTGTTGGTGCAGTGAAGTTGTCAGGTCTTTTCAGTGTTAGTTTCATGTAAATTTGACATAATTTTCTCGGGTTTTTAAGTAGTCGATCAGTGATACTACAATAAAGCTGACTTGTATTTTCACGATTTTGTGTAAAGCTTAGTTTGTTTTTTCTAAAAAAAAAATGGTTTTAGTGACGAAAAATAAATTTAGACACATTATAAAAATAAATATAGTCAAGTAACTTTTTTATGTATTGAATTTGTTTTATTTTCAGCTAAAAGTAAAGGCTGTTAATCCCACTAAACTGGGACCAAGTTCATACACAACATTTGTTGGTGCAGTTAGTCACTTCTCGATAAACTGAGTCTGACAAAAGTTGGTATAGAAGAAAATATACGCTGGCTTAGTGGCTTACTCCGCTCTATGGACGTATTTCTGACTGACTGATTATTAACTGACTGACTGTTAGGTGATTCGGCCTTTTTGCGGGATTCACCCTTTGTGTACCGCGCCAGGCCGTGTCTGTGACCCCCCTCCACCATCACCTGCCCTCCACCATCACCCTTCCTTCCTTCCTTCCTGAAACTCTCTGGTCTCTTCTTCCAGCCCCGTTTCAACACGATTTTTTTCCTCTGGCAATTCTGGATCATTCTTGTTTTATATATCTGCGAGGCAGTTGCTTAACGACGTGTTAGTGGATCAGTTGTTAATTACGGTCTCTGCTGTAAAGGGAGAGAAAACCTTTAATGGACAAAATATAAATCACTGTCTCACCTGGTAGGCAATTTATAAGCTGTAAGTCTCCGGTTCAGTTGGGAGTAAATTTTCCAGCTTTCATTTTTTATTTTTATGGTACGAGTATATTTGTACGTGTCAATGCGTTGTCCTCTTTAACTGACTGACGTTGTGTTATATAATAGTTTGTGGCCTCAACTTCGCGTTCTGGTAACTTACTTTCTGGAATTGGTAATGATGTATGCCAGAGGAGGCAGGTCAACCCCGGGTCAGACTCACGCTACACCTTACATGTGGTCGTGTGCCAAATAATGTTAGTGATGAATATTGTAATTTCTTAGTGCTATTAATAAAATAAGTGATATGTCTTATTATTGTCTTCTAGTTTCACTCATTTCAAGGTCACTGTCATCATCATCATCATCATCAGTACGTTAAGATCATCGACCACCATTATCCAGTATATTTCTCTTCCTTCTTATCGCCGTTTCTTCAAATCTAAAGAATTTTCTATTTCCTGGAGTCTCGTTGGTCACCGGGAGGTTGCCAACGCCCCTTATCTCTCTCTCCTAAACTTTCCTTCTTTGTCGCTACGTCTTATGTGTTAAAATCTTTTTCTCACATCTCTATTGTGTATTGTGTACTCAGGTAGTTATGTGCCTGTATATGTAATTATGCACACACATAGAGCTTTATATGGGAGTTTTTAATCTTATCTGAGTGCAAAGGTGTATGTATTAATGCGTGTTTGTGCATGTATGTGTATATAATAATAATAATAATAATAATAATAATAATAATAATAATAAAACAACCTTGTTAATATCTTAGAATTAGGTACATAATCACATGGCAAACATTAAACATTATCATACAAGTAAACAACACATTACATACATAACTGTAACTCTTAAGTAGGTGGAACATTATTGGTAAACTCACAAAATTTGCAACGTGGTTACAGCATGAAGGATCAACGAACAGTGATAGGTTACAGATGTTTGTTGAGCAGAAATATTACATTGGTGATAAGTGTAAAAACTTTTGTAACATTCAGTCGTATATCATGTGGGAGCGAAAGTTTTAAGTGTCTTAACTTGCATCTATACATTGAGTTTGTTGCAGTAGGATATACAGTAGGAGGTGCTTAGGGTTAGCTTGCACTGCCCTGCCAAATTTAAGACACAGGTCTCAATGTTGCAGATTTAGTAGTAACTGTAAATTCAAACCTAACCAGGGCACTTAGGTAACATGTGTGAACATTCCTTAAATCAAATTTGCAAACACTTATTTGGGCGATTTCTATTTCCTCTGTTCTTGTTTATGGTAACATTGATACTGTATATCACATGTACAGTATATTGTACCGGTATTGTTTGCCACGATAAAATGGTGAACATCGTTATGGTTTTCTGGTTGGGTATAACATTATCTCCCCATTAGTGTCAAGCTTCTATGCACTCTTAGTTAGACAGTGGAGCATTTTTCAGGGTTTAACATATAAAGTTGATCTTAAGCTTTTCGAGTGAGTAGAAAAATTATCTTTACGTTTCTGAAGATTTGGGACTAGGTTAACTAATTTGACTTTACATATTGAAAATGTTAAAATATGAAATCGCTATAGGGACGATACTACTACTACTACTTTTTTTTTCTTTTTTAATTTTTTTTCTTTTAATATGGCCTCCAGCCTCCCCCAATAGCCATACCTTCGCCACCATTTTATTACCTTAATATTAAATATCCTAATACATAAGTAGCTATCCTAGCTGTGTTGGGTTTGTCGAGCCGCAGATCTATGCGGCATTCAGTGACTGTAGCCTCATAGTCAATATCTGCAACTGTTGTCGGCTTTGGGGCCGATGCTCTCGTTCCCCTGAGGCAGAGCAAAGCCGATCTAAGGAGAGAGAAGGACAGTCGACATCTCATCCAGGCTGTACCATAACTTCTGGGCTGCTGCTTCTGTTCGCATAGCAATTCCGCGAGTCTGGCGTAGAAGCATCTTGCACTTGGTCCCATCCCACCAGAGGTTGTGAACACTAGAGGAGTGAAGCTGACTTGATCAACGTTCTGAATTTTCTCCCAGTGTGCCCTTATCTTGTCGTTCTCGTTCCTCCTGTGTGCAGCAGCGAGAGCTAAGTTACGGTGACATGCGGCCATGGGATAAAAAATCCTGATGTCGGAGAAGGCTCCCTGCGTCAACACTGGCTTCGTTGGATGTATTTGAAGTCTTATGTTGGAAATTCTCACCGTCCAATGGAGGGAGGGTCGGTTCTACCCTGACATCACGGCAGATTTCCTTCAACATATTTGCTGTGAGATCCCTTACTTCCTCATGCCTCATGCCTCATGCATATGAAGCCCCCTTTCTTGCACACCATGGCGTGATAGACGTTATAGGAAGAGCCACACACTCATTGGGAGAGCAAACCTTCTACTGGCCTACTGTCTCTTAGAGCATTGGCATCTGTAAATTCTTGTTTATTGGGACTGAAACCATTTGCCCTTATCGGTAACGTAGTTAACCAGTTCGAGGCGCTTACCTCCTGCGCTATAGCTACTTTTTTTCAAATTCTTTGGTACTTGCAGCAACAGTTGCTGCAACTTATCCCTTTGTCCGTGTTGTCGTTCTGTCGTAATGAACCTTCGAATCTTGTTTACTTCACTGGTATGCACCTCACCTGTTGCGTTCTGAGCTATTATGTGGTCCATGAGGGCTGCCGTGAGCTTAACTTGAGTTTTGATGTTCGGTGGCAGCAATCTCCTCTGGATTGGTCAATCCCATTCCTCCCAGTCTCGGTGGTAGTGCAAGGAGTGATCTTTCTGCTGGGGTTAAGTGAGGGTGTATCACTAATTTGGGAATGAAATTGACGCTGATAGCTTTTTCCAGAGGGTGGAGGAGGGGTCCGATATCAGGGATAGTGCACATCAGGTAGTTCCAGCGGTACTTGACTCCATGGATGAATGCCGCAAAAGCCGCATGTGGCTCTGTGTTGCAATCTCAGACAGAGCTTGGATTTCCCTAATCCACTCATTCACCTTTCCCGTTACATACTCTGTCTTGAAGTCCGTCGTGCCGATTACTGCGCCTAGGTGTCTTTGACCATCCATTGTTATTTTGACCTCACTTCCACCGAACACCTTCATCGCCCGTTCATAATGTTCTGGCTTCACAATGAGGAAGGACTTGCTGGCGTTTGGGTGGTACCCTATTTGTGGGCCTCGTGATGTTACCAGGTCCCACCACTTTTTGATGTCCTTCACTTTTCCTGCTCCTGTAAGGTCATCAGTGTACGCCACTTGCTTGACCTCAATTGTTTTAAATTTTATTGTGTGTTGGAGCACGGATAGGCCTATTGCGTACATTGCCATTGCAACAGGGTCCCCCTGCGTTGTTCCCTCGGTTGACTGTATGATGCTATCACCTCTTAGAGCCTTGTTGTTTACTATATAGAAGTGTGATGGATTCCTGTAGGAGTTTTCAACATACATTGCCAAGCTTGGACACTTGATCTTGATGTTGTGCAGTGCGGCCTTGTGGTTAATTATGTTGAATGCGTTTGAAGCATCCACCAGGAGAACGGCCTCACAATCACGCTGATGATGATGGTGATGAATGTTCTGATACACCAGAGATGGGAATAGTTCTCGAGAGCCTGCTTGACCAAAAGAGAAAATAACTCTGACACGCGACAGGTTTCAGGTTTATATAAAAATTGATACTTGATTCTGTGACGGCGACCTGAGGAAAAGTTTTGAATGAAGACTAATGATGGCGACAAGCTCAGTGAATGCATTTCCCGGAGAGCATTAGTATGGACCACATAATCAAATGTTTTCTTCACATCAGTTAGGGATGTGATGGCGACTTGAACACGTGGGTCAGTGCCTCTAGAAATTTGGCCAAAAAAAAAAATGTGCGAAGGGAATTGTATTGATCTTCCTATCTGATCACATGTTGTAAGTTATCACAAATTGGTTTGATAAATGTGTGTGTTTGATCATATATTTTTGTATGTGTTTGTAAGTGTGTGCGCATGTTTTTGTGTGTGGACACGTGTTTACCGTATGTGTTTGTACGCGCTTACATACTTGTGAATGTGTGTAATTGTATTTGTGAATGTGTGTGTGTGTGTGTGTGTGTGTGTGTGTGTGTGTGTGTGTGTGTGTGTGTGTGTGTGTGTGTGTGTGTGTGTGTGTGTGTGTGTGTGTGTGTGTGTGTGTGTGTGTGTGTGTGTGTGTGTGTGTGTGTGTGTGTGTGTGTGCGTGTGTGTGTGCGTGCCTGTGTGTGTGCTCATGGTTGTATGTATTTGTTAATGTGCTTTGATGAGCTTTTGTATTTGTTTGTGTGTAGTTCTTGCATTTTCACATCTGTGTGTCTGTGTGAGCGTGTTGATGTGTGTGGTGTGATTCCCCCATGTGTGTGGGTGGTGCCTTACACCAGGTCACCTTTAAATAGTCACATTTTAAACCGGGCATGACTCCTCCGAGGCCCCAATAAGCATCATCAAACGATTAATAATCCCATGGACGACTAGAGTAGTTGTGTGGAACTCTTTCTTCGTTTGGTTCGTATTTGAGTTGTAATATTCATAGTGTTGGGTGTTTATTATTTAATTGAAGTCTTTGTTACTTGTGTCTCTTACAAGTTTCATAAAGGATGTCTTGTTCACTTCGCTGCAAGAAATTACAATAGTTTTTTGTTTGTGTTAAACAGAAGTCAGTGTATTTACTCGAATGTATTTTGTTGCTGTATATCGTGAAAAAAGAATGCATTAAATTCTTGTTGGTGATTCCGGCGTTCAATGTGCATTTACTTTTTATGTCGTTTGTAATGTTGTGGAGGGCGGCCTTGTGAGACCCCCCACTCCAGCGGCCAGCCACCTGACGCACCGTGCGCCCGCTATCACCAGAACTTCACCACAACCTGTTTATTTTTCTTGGCTTCTTCACCATGTTAAGGCCATGTTCCCTCACATCTTCCACGAAACGTATAAGTGTTTATCCACATATATAAAGGGATGAATTTAGAAAACGTGGATGTGACGTATTTCTCGTTGTTCCGAGTATTCAACAGAAAACTTTATTGGGTTTGGTTGTACATGGCATCTCCATTTGTGACATCTTATAAAAATTATATGCATATATTAATTGAAAAAAAAGAATACACTCTTATCAAAAAATATAAATTTGTCATGTATTTTCTGGGTTAGATATGATGTTCCTTCAGCTGTGAGGCGCCCGGCCCTTTCTTCTGCTACTATCACGTCCCAGATGACAACCAGCGTCAATAGAGCCAGGGGCTGAGTGTATATATCTCGGGTATATTTCAGAGCGGAGTATGATTTTATATTTCGATATATATGTGTGTGAGGGGAGATGATTTAGTGTTCAAATGAATGTAGGAGCTGTAACAGAGAATAGCAGTTATAATTCTCTTGATGGGATTAAACATCTATTCAGGAATTACAACTTAATTTTGGATTTTATCTCTACCAGAAATAATACATTTGACTCACTCGTTAATTAAGTCACTGTGTTAACAAAAAGTGAATTTAGTCTTAAGTTACATTAATGGTGGCTGGGTAAAATTTATTTCAGTCAAAGTCAAGTCAGACAGTCAGTCAGGATTGGCAACCATAAAGCTGTTGACGCAACTAATAAAAGAGTTTGTTTATCTGTAAAAGGATATTCACTGTTTATGATCCAGGTTTAGTGGTGTGCGTCCTCTTAAATCTCTTTGATGTAAATGTAAACAGCAGTGTTGTTTCTCATGGATAAATCCTTCTGTAACAATCACAGAGGATTTTGCTTTGATTCAACTAGCGCGCGTGCGTGCGTGCGTGCGTGCGTGCGTGCGTGTGTGTGTGTGTGTGTGTGTGTGTGCTCAGAGCAGATGAACATGAATTAAAGATTTGCAGTTTAAATATTCATTCAAATATGGAGAATGAAATCACGCGTAATATTGTGAACATACTGGACTTTAGGTTATGATTGAGTTTGTTTATAGTTTTGTGATAATGCAATATAAAACATCCGATGATTTCTAATAAATATTTTAGGATTTATTTTATTTTTTTTTGAGGGGGGTAAGTTGGTGACTGGGGTTAGAGACATACTGTATATGTGGATAAGTAACAGAAGAGAATGAAAACTATTCAGGGGGCCATTCTGAGACAAGTACATTGAAAATTCAGTTCTAGTAAAGTGCAGGCCATTTACATGAACATTTTAAGACATGTTATGAATATTGTTAATTGTTTTTGTTCAGTAAAATCTTCACCTTGTGTTCCCTCTTTGTTTATGGGTCAGTTTCTTAAAACCGTTGACCATTTTATTTCTGATGATTTTACACAAGTTGAGTGATGTCACTCCGACCTCGACTGACCCAGCGCGTTTAAAATCTTAACAGGTTGTCTACTCTGGTGAGTTGGTCAGACTGGCCGTCCAACCTGACTCCAATTTCACTTTGCCTCTTGTATTTCCAGTTTATGACGTATCTCCATTTTTCACCCAACTCACGATGTCTCTAACAATTTCTCAGCTAACTTTCGAAAAGTCTTGCTATTTCTCACCGATCTTGTGATTCATCTTGATATTAACTGACGTAGGTTGTTTTTTTTTAATTGTTTCTCTTTTGCTGTACGAAAATCATTGACTTTTTGAGATGTTGTGGTGCTGTATTTCACCTACAAACACACAATGGGAAAGATCCCAAGTTGTTCCACTACTTTTTGCATTTTCTTTAATTCATGTCTATTGAAAAGTTGATGTGGCTTTTTTGTGATGCACTATTAAGTTGTGATAAAATGGTAAGCTTTACCTTACTGAAACACCAGAATACTTTATGATTGTTGAAATGAGGTGTCGGAAAAGAGCATCTGCCATCATCACTCACAAGCTCACACAGGATACCTTCACCGCTCATAAACGCCATTATCACTCACGCTCACAAAAATGATGATTATTTTTTTACTTTCACAGAGGCCATTGTCACTCTCACACTCACAATGTCTACCGTGAGTCCCCACACTATCCTCACTCATACGCTCACAAAGTCCACCATGAGTCACCATACTATCCTCACTCTTACCCTCACAAAGTCCACCATGAGTCACCATACTATCCTCACTCGTACGCCCACACTGTCCGCCATGACTCACACGTTCACTAAGACCATCACTCTGCGCTCTCAACTGGCACCATAATTCATAAAGGTAACTCACTCTCTCAAAATGGCAACCAAGATTCGTACACTCGCTCGCGCACTCACAAAAGCCCAGTCATTACCCACTCTCAGAACGGCCACCATCTATTTCACTCACAACGCCTATCATTACTCACACTGACAAAGCCTCGGGCTATTCTAGATACTGCATATGATATTGCCATGATCACTGTCTATATATGTCATCAGTTCTCTGGTATGGAAGCTCTGGTCTTGGCAGGAGGTGTAATGATTGTTTATCAGACCATAGATTACAGCCCAGAGAAGAACAACACATATAACAGGAAGTAGATGAGCAGGTGTACAACCACATAAGTTGACCCACCCTTCGTTATTAAAGTGAGATTAAGACCTGACCTAGCAGAGGTCACAGTCACAAAGAAACATGGTTCTCACTGCCGCGTGATTAGTCGAACCGGCGGTCATGACCGTATTAACTCAAGAAACTACCCTCCAGCCCGCACCACGCACCTGTTCAAACACAGCTGTCTCGACACACCCAGATTAGTGACGACATCTACCGGCCTGATACCGCCAATATAAGGGGCCGACAACTCCTTACCAAAGACAGACAGGGAGAGAGGCAGACGGAGTCACACTCGTTACAAGTCGAGGCCGGGAGGGAGATTTCCCTTCCCAGCACCGAGTCCCCAGGGAGAGTTACACTCATCACAAGTCAAGGTCGGGAGGGGGACTTCCCTCCCCAGCACCGAGTCACCAGCTAGCAGAGTCTCCCACAGGGAACAAAGTCCAGTACCTTCCGGGACCACTCTCTTCAGCAGCACCTGCAGACATTCCCCAGCTGCTGGGTCCCCCTCTGGTCATTGTCAGAGCGATCCACAGGGTGAGTTACATTTCATGTTTATGTCCGGGAGTCATTGTCTAGTAACGTCGATATATTTATTAATGTGTCCGTGTCATTCAGTTAACTAATAAATATTAAAATATCTGTACTTAGAAGTGGTGTTTAGAGGCTTCCCTCTAATAACATAGTAATGGTTGAATAACTAATTGGCCATGGCTACCAACTTTCCTCACTTTACAATCCATTACCTATAATCCCCTCTACTCGCGAGTTCACCCTCATTATAACACTGACAAAGCCTATCATTACTCACACACTCACAAAGCCTATCATTTCTCTCACACTAACAAAGCCTTTCATTACTCTCACACTCACAATGCCTATCATTACTCTCACACTCACAAATCCTATCATTACTCTCACACTCACAAAGGTCCTCATTATACCCGTTATGATCTTGCGTTTATAAAGTTCCCTGAAAGACATTGTTGCTGGCGGTGGCTTCATAGTGTGTAAATACTCCCCCGTCACCGTATTTAATATCAGCGACTTCCAATATATTTTCGAAAAAATCAAATATAACAATATCTTACGGGATTTTTTGTCACTATTAACTCAAACAAATTTTTTAAGTTAATGAAAAAAATGTGAGTAGTTTGGTTTTATTTTCTAAAAGTGTTAATGTTTTAATCGGGTCGTTATAATTCAGAAACGTTATTATGTAATGACAAATCTTTAACAGCATATGGTAGATCAAGTTAGGATTAATCAGACGACAGATAAAACGACCAATAACATTTTGAATTCAGAGTTAAGATATGACCTTCAGACCTCTGTACGATGACTTTAACTTCGGAGTTCCAACTTAACCTTTTTGAAACGAGACTTTAACCAACCGCTTTTTACTGTAACAAATAACACAGGGTTTGCGAATACAAAACTTCATCATCATTAAAACAGATCCTTAACCTTGATGTGTGATGATATAACATTTTAACGGGCAATATAATCCCTAGTGTAATGTAACTTGAGTCACAATACATACTTGAGTTCATTGTCACTCCAGACGGCTAAAGTAGTCGTACTTCGCTTATTAACAAGGCTGACCATCCTAGCTCAATGGCTGTACTCGCTCGTGTGTGGGCAGGGGGACGGACATTAGCTGGGTCATACACATACATCCTTACAATTATGGATGTAGTCACGATATGGACGCGACAAATATTGTTGATGTTTTGCTTTTTCTTGGAAAATATGTTGTGCATGGTACTTTAAGGTTCATACACCCTGCAAGGGCTTAACGTTGCTTCTGTATATAACAACTAATATTCCTCGTTTGCGTGAGTTAGCAGTGATTCAATTTCAATTTCAACAGTTTATTCCATTATAGGAAACGGGATCATAGTGCTGTCACTAGGTACCCCTGTACACTGTAATGACCTGATGGCAGCTATCCATGCTGCACGGCCTCTTGCAACCTCTCGTCAGGATCTTATTTTGATCTACCTACCCCTGGCCCTCCTCCCTTACACATTCATACCCATGCATCTCTTAACTTATATTTGGTCTCCTTCTCTCCACATGCCCAAACAATTCCAGCCTATCTCTTCGCAAAATATCGCCAGTTCTCTTCACACGACACTTCCTTCTTTCCATTCTCATTTCTGCTCGCTGAAGCCTAAGTATGTCATCCTTCTAACTTGCACGTTTCAATGCCACACAAAATCACACTTCTCACACCGGTTGCATATATATTTGCTATCACACGAAGAGAAGATCTTTTTACCGTTAGTCATTTTTCTGGGCCAGCAGTGTGACCCATTAATACACTTACCAGGTCTGTCAGGTGTAAATATCCAGATTCCCTGTTTACTGTCACGTAAGCAGTGGTCAGGCTACTCTTGATGATCACATTGATACCATTGGCTTGTATGACATCCTCTTTAAGTTAATAGCTACACATAAGGGGGAGAGGATAGAATTGGTTTGCCCAGGTGCTGCTCCAGATACTCTCGCTTGGAGTGTTCCCCTATACTTGCCTAGAGCAAAAGCCGAGAAGAATTTGTGATGGCTGTATGAGGATCACTCAAAGCTTATAAGTCAGATGTTGTCCTCTTAAGCATGACAAAGACATTCTTTTTAAGAGGGGCTTGTTCTAGCGAGCTTCTTTATGGTCACTTAGAGGTAATGGTGTGGCCAGTTGGGCTAAGAATGCAAGTAAAGTACTGTGCTTTGGGTTGTCTTGTAGCGACGAATCCTGCTGATGAACGGGAGCACTACATGTTCAAATTGTGCGTCATTCACGGTGAACTTTAGAACTTTTGAGAACAAAGTTTTCAGAAACTATCACAATCCCTCAATCTTTAACTGGTGAAGATGGAATACTCCTCATGGCAGTATTTTGGCCGAGGTGCAGGAAAACATCGTTAGCGTCGCCGTAATATATATATATATATATATATATATATATATATATATATATATATATATATATATATATATATATATATATATATATATATATATATATATATATATGAGAGCTTCTGTGGTTTTAGAGAAAATTATAAATAATCTGTGCTTTTATTTTTGTATTGGTATCAAGCGCACAATACTTTAATCAATGAGAAGCAACGATTAACAAGGATCTTTCAAAGATTTGCTTAAAAGTGCCAGGCAGTGGTGCCCTGATTAAGGTAATCCTTAAGAATCCGCTTTGGAGACCTTGCCTGGGTCTTTGACTTTATTTTATTTTTGTATTGAGTTGTATAGTATTTTAAAACACTTGACATAACCGTGTTAAAAACAATGCTCTACCTTATAAGTTTAGTAGCTATCAACAAGAAATTTTGTTGCATATCAACATTTTTATATCGTGATTATTGGCAAGACGGCAAACTTATCTGATATTGGTAGTTGCCGGAGAGACGGGAGTCAGACACGTGTTTGCTGCGATTTTTTTCATTATATATATATATATATATATTGTTGAGCTATATTATACAACGACTTTACTTACTCCTTGCTACAGCTGTGTCACGACCTGTATAAAAATAGCGACAAATTCCACCACCATCAACTAAAGCACCTCCACTCACCACGCACGATGCTGCCTCAATATTCCCGATAAAACTTAAAGCTCTCTGACGTAATCGCTCAACTCAGTCCGGTATGCCGATCATTATTTATGTATTATTTATTCGTCGATTTTTTAAAAGAAGAAAGCTGTCAACACCTTCCTTATTGCTCGACATAGTGGAGCCTTTCTTGCTGCCCGGCCGATACAGACAACTGATGACCTAAACTATGATCACCTTGGAAGGCTCATTTATTCAGTCATAAGAACACACTAAGAGAATATGGACGGAGTTAATATTGCATTCAAAATATGAACAGACTAGGAGGCACATTTTTATTTTGCTAGACAAACTGTCCTTGACTTTTTATGCCAAGAGAAGAAAATGGATCTCCTATTTAATGCCTAGGCCTCTGGTATCGCTGAGGGCTAGACTTTATGTAGCTTCGCCCTTGGGACTAAACCCAACCATGTTGTCTTCTTAATTTTTTTGCCGATACGTATCTCGAATTTTGTGTTTTTGGGAAAGTCACTACCGGGTGTTGATTCCGTGAGTTCTTGGGCTGGTGAAGGAACCTGGCGTAGTTGTCGCCTCTAAGGCAACATCCTGGGATGACTGATGGGGCTAGGAATTTGGCGTTTTGCTTTTTCGTGCTGGCACTTCCAAACGCCAACACGATGACATTGCTGTCTTTAACACAGTAGCTTGAGTACATCAACCTTTGCACCCGATGACGTCAAATGATAGCCCTTGATCTCGAGGACTCGAGCATGAGCATGATGGCCCTCTGAACACAATGATGAGTTTGATGATTCCTTGGGTGCAATAATTTAAGTAGGATAACGCCTTGATTAAATTGAATGTACTAATCCAATGATCGCGATTAATTGCAGACCAGTTGGAGATCTATAGTACCCACAACAACTTAAACTTGTTAGAACTAAAAATAACATTCCTGGAATAATGACTTTTAGTACAACTTATACAAAGACCTCGTCATTATGTTGACTTGAAACCTAAACCTCGGTAGTACGATAACTTAAATAATCGAGTAACATCACGTGACCCTGCCTAGGCGATAACACATCCCGTCTTAGAAGATCTAGTCAGACTTACAACTCAGACATCCCTCCACTAAATAAGAATTACACTTTGGTATTCACTACACGCCTCCAGAAAAAAAAGCACACACACACACACACACACACACACACCACACACACACATACACCACACACACACATACACACACTTAAACCTTCCAAGAATGTTCTCAAACATCTGAGGCACTCAAGATAGGATGGATCTTTAGGAAATACTTGAGATGTGAGAAATCCAAGAGAAAAACAACCGACGTGAACAAAGATAGTGGTGATAAAAAGCAACGGTAATTTGTTGACCCTTGGGAGCCCGTCTCTTTTGTGCCTTTTTGTACTATTTTTACTTTTTTTACTCCCCTGTATTTTTTTTAAAGTTGCCATTGTATTGACCGGAGTATTGCGGGGATTTTATTTCGAAATTGGCCAAAATTAGAGAATTTCAAAATTACAGATAAAACAAAAGAAAATCCCAACGATCAAACATTCCCAAAAGACAACACAGTAACATTACATAGTATTAAGTAGTGTGTGTGATAAATGAGAAGCAAATTAGGTCTAGCATTATCAAGATAGATATATGAACTTTGACGCCATGTGTTCAGTTAACTGCCAATAAGAATCATAGAAGCACAAACTCTATTGCTCTTGCCTGACCAAGTTTCATTATAATAGATTCGGTGGTTTCGATAAAAATAAGAATATATGTTTCTCTAAGATTACGTCAAGCCCAACTTGGTAGCCGACCAAATAAATCATTCATTTGTCATTATTATGACTTTTGTGATTGACTACGGAGTGTTGGCGTTTGGTCGGACCAGTAATTCCTCACGGGGAAAAAATTCCAACAGTATTCCTTGAAATAAAGACGGTAGCCTGGCCTGTACACCAATTTACTCCACCTGAGGTTTACCGTCACAAAGGTATTATATAAATTGTTTTCCATATTGATTCGTTCAGTAGTTCTGGAGTTTGACGGAGGAAATATTTTCGTAATCCCAAGACAGCTGGGAAATTGACGGGCCAATAAATTTTTCTCGCGGTATTCTGAAATCCTTGATATGTCGATCATAAATCCACACACATGTCGAGAAAAAAATTAGCCAGGTCGATAATAAGATAAAGTTCTCAGACGAGGGATTCAGTAGTAACGGAGGTGATTTTTAAAGCAAAACAACGAATTTAATATCGCTGCCGAAGCTTTCAGTCGATATGCTTGACTTAGAATTATGTATCATCTTGACTTAGTTATATATCAACTTGACTTAGAATGATGTATCAGCTTGACTTAGTTATATATCATCTTGACTTAGAATGATGTATCAGCTTGACTTAGTTATATATCATCTTGACTTAGAATGATGTATCAGCTTGACTTAAGAGTTATATATCAGTATATCAACTTAACTTAGAATGATGTATCAGCTTGACTTAGTTATATATAATTTTGACTTAGAATGATGTGTCAGCTTGACGAAGAATTATATATCAGCTTGACTTGGGATGATGTTTCAGCTTGATTTAAGAGTTGTATATCAGCTTGACTTAGAGTTAAGTACCAGTATAGGACACCAGAAACAACCTTGCCAAGCTTCAGGGAAAATCTGACTAAAACATTAAATAAGAAAATACTGAATAATAACGACAATCTTAAAATGATAATACCCGTTGATCTTAATAATAATGATGATGATGATAATAATAATATCGACGACAATTCTTCATCACCATTTATTGGCCGTATTTTCTCATATTTCTTATTATTTAAATATTTATATCTTTACTTAAATACTTTAATATTATCGGTATGTATCTTAACATCCTCCAGTAGCACCACATATTGAACGGCTCTGACCTACAGGTACTTGTGTGACTGTTAAAGGCGTTCATGCTTCTTAGCCGTACAACACTGCTGACTGGAGACAACACCCCAGTTCTCTTTTTGTCAATTTAAGATAATTATCCCATATAAAAATATCTCTGGAAATAATAATTGCTGTTTATGGTTAATTTAGTCTTGTTGTAATTGATTTTCTCACATATAATATCACAACGTTTATTAATCCTCATATACACAGTTACATTATTGTCTTAAACATGGTAGTACACTCAAGCCTACTTGTATTTTCAGTTAATATCACAAATGTTTACAGTTACATATTTAAGTCAAACGTTGATCTCATTCTTACCCATTTTTGTTTTAGAAATTCAGCTGAAAGTTCATTAACCCCGAAAGTCTCATCCATTTTCGTTTTTGCTCACAGCTGCCTCAACTTGTTTCCAAAATTAGTAGCTTCGTTTATATTTTTTTCCCGTTTCTTTTTCATATATCCACTCTTTACTTATCATGGTATGGTCTTGCTACATGTTGTATCCACCTTCCTTTAACTCACTCTAACATAAATAATGTCTTGTTACAATAATATTAGTAATAATATCAATGAGACTAAAAATGATTAAACTTTACAGATAGGTGGAAAATGAAACAATATATTACCCTGAATGCTCTCTCAATACCTTGGTCCCCGCAGTGTAACACCATTAATTAAACTATCAGAAGTGTCCATTTATTATACGGCTTCTTTCCATGGGGTGGGTAGGTGTCTGAAGGAGGGTTATCAGTTATTAGCTGGGACAAGTATCACCCAACTATTATTAATCTTATCATGCTGGTACAAAAAATTACCCGTGCTGGACACCTCAGACCCAGATGAGGACGAATAACTAATTATTCCAATAACTCGATCAGAGATTTGATGATAACAAGTGAACGGAAATTAAACTCTTACTCTGTTAGTTTCATCAGAGGTTGGTGAGCCTAAGTGTCACACGTTGCTTTATGAATTTTATCTTCTTACGGAAGAGAGTGAGACTGAACTCGTGTTTACTTTCTATTATGGTTCTCATTCAGGAAAAAATGTACATAAAAGATATAAATTAATTTACAATAATATACACACAAAAATAATATAATTATTAAGTTCCTAAGGGAGTATAATGATCTGCCAACACCTGTACATCAGGTACAATACAGCAGCTCTGCCGACGAGTCTGTCAGTAGTGGTGATTGGAGGCGTGAAGTCGACCGGAGTACAGAGGAGGTCCAGCTCCCCTGAACAGCATACACAGGGGATGGGGTTAGACTGTCGCCCCTGAACTGGGATCCGGTTGACTCTGGTCTGCTGGCCTCCGCGAGTCCCCACGACTGGACAAGTCGGGTGATTATGTCCCCTAGACTCCCTAAAGGAAAAGTACTGTCGAACACTGACGATGATGTCTCCCACGCCCGGCCCTTGACGTGGGTAGAGTCCTAAATGACATATCAACATATAATATTTCGCTGAAATTCCTACAATACTAATAACACCCGACATATTAACATAACACCTCAACAATCAACAGAGACATGTACCCAAAACCAACAAACCATAAGCAAATTACAACAGAATATAATATAGACAAATCAGTAATAAAAGTGAAGGGTTCTCTTACCGATGCGCTCTGGCTGAGGGAAGGAAGTCCTGTGACCACTCCACTCACCCTCCCAGCGCTCATCACCTCTGTTCCGGGTTGGGTAACCCAACACTTTGACTAAGCACAAGCAAACAACCCCAAACCACATCTATCACTAATTTTCACGGAGTCACTGGCACCAGATTGGCTGAATATTCCCGCCTTTCTTTGTGATTAGCCGACTGACTGGCTAGTATTGGTTTTTATTCAATACATATAGTTGTGTACCTGTGTCTAGGCGAATATTTGACATTATTATTAATATTATTATTATTATGATTACCATTACGATCCCCTCACTATATATATATATATATATATATATATATATATATATATATATATATATATATATATATATATATATATATATATATATATATTAGGCATCTCAATGATTACCAATCCAGATTTACTAACTCACTTCTTAGAATAACTTCTGAGCTGTATATACAGGCGCCGTGGGCAAGTTTAAATTACCATTATAAGGAATAATTGATAACTAGTAGTGTACGTTTAATGTACACCGCCTCTCACTCCCTGAACAAAATATGAATAAAAACCTAAGGAAATTTTCAATTTTGCCAAAGCACTTTTTCGTGTACAGATTTCAGCCTACTAGATCCTGTAAAATAACTCTTAATTCCATAAGAGAATATTACTGTTGTAAACGTCACATGAATATCAATATTATTTTTAGGCTTAATAAACAAAGTCAGTCGTGGTTGACGCAGCGAAGGTTCAGATCTGAGTCATTATTCATTATACTTTGTACACGTTCTATTATTCCTTCGTTTTATTTTCTTCTTTTTGTTGTTATGTACAGTCTCCTTCGAGATTCTTTGAACACTGATGGAGAAGTTGGCAACTCAAGGCCGTTTGTTTACTATAATATGTCGTAAAAATTATGAATAAATGTAAAAGTGATCGGTGATTGGTTACTTAGTTCCCCGTTGCTTAATTTACTGGTTGGGCTTTGTTGTTTCGTATTATATTATACTACATACTATAGTAAACAAACGGTCTTGAGTTGCCAGCTGTCTCCAGCAGTGTTCGAAGAATATCGAACGAGACTGTATCATCTACTGTACAGCAGAACAGGCGAGGGTCCGCCCCTCACAACTACGTTTTTATACAGTTTTGTGAGAAGTCTGGTGGATCAAAACGATATCGGCGAGCAGCTCCCTATCCAGAACCTGCACAGTTGGTTGAGATAAATAACAAAAGTTTTAAACTCCTTATTTTTTAGTTATAATCCAAGTCCAGTCCGTGTTAACAATTATCGCGGCGGTATAGAGTAAACCTTCAGTATACAGTAGTCCAAGCCAAGACTTGTATTTGTTATTATTACGTTTATACATATATTTGACTGGTAAAATTCTCTGGTAGTTTGGTGCGGGAGAAACACAGAAATAATCGAGAAATTTTATTTAGAAGAGTATGGCAAACAGACGAAAGTGTGTATTGACAAAGCGTAAAAATAGGTGCTGTAAAAAAGTGAATAAAAGTGAGTGAGACTCGACAGAACCGACGACTGTATTATATGTGAGCAATATTTACAGTTATAGAGTAGCGCACTTGTGTGTGTGTGTGTGTAATAATGATAATGATAATAATAATAATAATAATAATAATAATAATAATAATAATAATAATATTATTATTTAACGGTTTATTGAAAGAGCATGGCAGCCGGAAGGCTGAAAATATACAGTTATATAATTGGGGAATGGGTCACTTGATTGACAAATAATATACAAGTATCATAAGTAAGTGATACAAATATGATATAGAATAACAAGGTGGGGAGAAGGTCATACTACAGAGCATTTCAACATAGTGACAGCGCAAAAATGTAAGATTGACTGGGAGTGAATACTGTACACTGGTTGATTACGAGTTGTTGATAATTTTTACGATAGTTGGGAGTGGGCTGTGCTTATAGCGATCAGTACGTGATCGTATGGACTGGATGCGGTTGTAGTGTCGAGCAGAAATTTGCGGACGAAGGATCTCGGGTGGAAGCAGGAGCCGGTGGCGAGGATGGTGCAGAAGCTTCTCACCAAATTTGCAGATGACATCGTGGTGATGGTCAGAGACAACCCAGAGGGTCAGTATGTTGATTGCTTCTTGATATGTGGAGTAGGAATAGGAGAGAATAATTTTCATGCCCTCTTTTGCACTTTTTCTAGGTGTTTACGTTGTGTGTCATTTAGGGAGGAAGACCAGGTAGGGGAGGCATAGGTAAGCTTGGGAAGTATGAATGTTGAGTAAACACTGAGGAGCTCGGGCGCAGGAACACCAAGGGACTTGGGTCGGCGGAGGAGGTGAAGACGGAAACTGGAGGATTTGACAACTTTACTGACGTGTTTTCCAATTTAGTTCGTTATTAATAGTGACGCTGAGGAGCTTAGCGGAGTCCACAGCCATGGTCTTGTTATGGTTGATGGCGATGTGGTTGTTGGTGGCCCAATTTTGGAGACTGTTCAATAAATCCTGGAGGGTGGTGAGGTAGGGAGTCGAGTTGTTGAGACTGATTCCAATAGTGGAGTCGTCGACATATTTCCAGTGAGCAGAGGCTTCTCTTTGGTCATCATTGATAAGCATAAGGAAGCAGACCGGTCCCATCCTGATGTCTTGGGGGACGCCACAGGAGAGTGGCTGAAAAGTGGAGACAGCCCCTCCGAAGAATGTGGCTTGGCGTCGGTCACTGAGGAAATCTGTAAGCCATGGTATAAGATTTCTTCGAAGCTCAGGGTCGATAGCTTTGTTGATGATTAAATTGTGGTCGACTAGGTCAAATGCTTTGGTTAGGTCAATGAAGGCGACAGGCACAGACGTCTTTCGTTTTTCCAGATGGCGGTATATGTAGTCGAGAAAGCTGACAAGACAGTGAATGGTGGAAGAAGTTTTCATATTGCCAAATTGCTGAGGATCTATGACTCCTGCAATGTCAGCATAAGCCCAGTCAAACACGAAACTTTCACAGATTAAGCTGGGTATTGGGGTGATGGCAATGAGTCGTAGCTCATTTAAGGATTGTGGGCTGGTTGACTTGGGCACTGGTGACACATATGAGGTCTTCCAGTCAGCTGAGCACCTTGCTTGGCTGAGGGAAGCATTGGTGATGGAGTAGAGGGGTTTAGCTAGTTACTGAGAGAATTCCTTGTAGAGTTTCAGTTTGTCCAAACGTTTTGCTACTTCAAATTCTTCTACTAAGTCAGTGAGAAAGGAGGCTGGTAGGTAAGCATGGAGACTGGTTGTGTGAAGCCGGGGGGAGCGTCTGGCATATAGTCACGAAATAGTTGTTTGATTGCTCTGCTGTGTCACCATTAGTGAGGTGGTTAAGGAAGAGGAGGGGGTGTGTACACAGAGTTCTTTAAGCTTACCATACCACTGACTGTTGTTGGTCTGCTTTTGGTGTTGCAACTTGGCTGGGTATTGGGACTTCTTTGCAGTGCGTATTTCACGGGTGACTTGGTTGCGAAGGGACCTGTAGCGGTTGTGGTCATTGGGATAAAAGGTACTGTCTCTGCTGCATAAGTCTTTTGATCCGTCATTACAGATAGAATGGACGAGTTGACGGTCGAAATTTTTTCGTAAGATGGCAGGTCAATGGGTAAAGAAAACTAAACCTACTAAGGTAATGATAGTTTTAAATAAATTGGGCCTTAAAAGTGTCAAATAATAGGTTTAAAGTTGCTAAAAAGTTCCTTGACTGCGAGAAGCTCTGTAATTGATTGTGACGTCACTGGTTGCGTCAAGCCGCCCTGCGGGAGGCAGCCAGCTATGGTGTTGGTGTTGTTACCAGCAGAATTACAGGACTTGTGGCCATATACAATGTTGATATACACAGTCATACCTTATTTTTAGGTTAAAATAAATTACTGCTCAAGTATCATCGTGTGTATTTACTTGCTGGGTGCCAGAATGATGCAAAAGACCGATAACTCCAACATGGAAGTTTTCATCACTGTTGTCTACATTTAATGTTGTGGAAGGACTGGGGACGACCAAGGCCAGGGAATGGGCTTCAGATGATCAGATGACAGCTATAATTTAACGTGCTTCATAGCTGGATGGCGGAGTTCTTGATAATACTCTACAATCATGAAGACATCTACTTTGGGTAAATTTCTTTCATCTGCCTTGATGAACTCTGAAAGTAGTTGTCCAACCTTCTCGGCTGATCAGCTCTGTAAATAAATATTATTAGATAATTTTCTATTTATTATAATTAATTGTGCTTTACTGTGCAACACAGTAATACTATATTGAATATTTAAATATTACTAAGCACATTACCTAATACAATGGATATTAGCTGCTTCTACTACAAATTTCATAGTATAAACTTTCCAAACACTATTGGTATTATTTTGGTTTTGGTCATCTGGGGAACCTTAAGATTCTAACTATGAGATTAAGTACTTTAAACAATAAGACACATTATCTCTACGGAATTTCTGTCGCAAAACATTTTTCTATCGCATAAGAAACTACAGCTCATATGTTCGGTTTGGTTTGATTAGGCTATGATTAGTTATAAGGTTAGCTTAACATACATCGGTGAGGGATAACCAAAACTTAACATTTACCCAATAGAGCCTATCTCGAATCTAAGCATCCAAATAATTATTGTAGTTAAAGTAAAAATTTTACCCATTAATTAATATAAATGATGATATATCCCAGTGGTTCATTAGTGAATCATCAAAACACTAACAGCACTATGTTGTCATATTTACCTAGCATCAGGCATTCTCAAAACAGTCCAGACAATGTCATTACATCTAAATTAACTCGTATCTCCATCTAGTACTGATATATTCTGTACATGCACTGAAAAAAAATAATTTCGAGAAAGTCTACCAGGTAAGAATACATGACAGCTGAACTGGTGTGAACATAGGAGTTTTGTATGTCCATAAGAATGGAGGAAACTGCAGCGGGCCTGTTGGTCCATACTGGGCAGTCCTATTTGCATCCAACCCCTATCCCTCATATATCCATCCAACTTATGTTTGAAGCAGGTCTTTACGGCACATTTCTTCACTTACGAGATGCCCATGACTTAGACAATAAAATAAACACCCTTAAAACTTACCTGAACGTGGCATTTGGGATCTGAAGAGGCCATCCTTTGTACTACCTACGATTGCAGCGGTGAGTTTGATAGAAATCGTCGTCTGCAGGGTAAGTGGTGACGTCATTGCAAATGGCGGCCCTGTTTCTAGAGAAATAAACTTATCTCGACTATTATAGCAGGACTTTAAACTTTTATTACAAATTATATATACCGTATCACTCTACGAGTGGCAGAGTGCATTTCTTGTGTTTACCCAGAACCGGCAACTCGTCCATTACGATTGAGTTTGGGGACAATGGTTGTTAACCTGTGACCAAAACAATTATATATATATATATATATATATATATATATATATATATATATATATATATATATATATATATATATATATATATATATATATATATATATAACGAAGAGGAAACCAGGGAAAACACAAACATCTTGACTAAGTTGGGTTTCTCGTTCAACAACTGTGTTATGGCTAGGTTTGATATACAGTCTCTATTTACCAACATCCCTCTTGCCGAAACTATTGACATATGTACAGATGAACTATTCTCAAATACTGATATAATTGATGGATTCAATGGACCACAATTTAAAGAACTTTTAAAACTGACTGTAAATGATTGTTTGTTTTTATTTAATAACAAAGCTTATAGACAATGTGATGGTGTTGCTATGGGTTCACCTTTAGGTCCCATGTTGGCCAACGCTTTCCTGTCACCACGAGAAGCTTTGGCTAACCGAATGTCCCCCCCCAATTTAAGCCTTTGTTTTATCGTCAGTATGTTGATGACACTTTTTTAATTTTCAGATCACTTGATCAGGTCCCTGTGTTCCTTAATTATTTAAATTCGAAACATGGCAACATCAAATTTACTTGTGAATTGGAAAAGGACAATATTCTTCCATTCCTTGATGTTAATATCCACCGTCTTCATAATAGTTTTGAGACAGCCTTATACAGAAAACCAACATTCACTGGTATGAGTTCAAAATGTTCAAGTTTTATTCTTCTTAATTACAAATGTAATCTAGTACGTACTCTTACCAACAGAGCCTTGAATATATATTCAAGCTATTTCCACTTGGACATTGAGCTCAAATAAATAAAGGAACTACTCTTTAACAATGGTTTCCATAAGAGATTTACAGACACTTATATTGGCAAAACCCTTAATAGGTTTTTTAGTCCCACACAGCCTCAAAACAACACCGTCCCTAAGTATTCTATCTATTTCACCATCCCGTACACAGGCCCACTCAGTTTCACCCTTAGAAACAAACTTAAGAAGCTTTTCAGTGAAATTCTATCCGCAAATTTCTCTTAGACTAATCATTAAAAACCAGAGTTCAATTAAAATATTCTTTAAAATTAAAGACACCATACCCACACACCTGCAATCCTCAGTTGTTTATCAATTTACGTGTGCTAGCCGTAGGGCAGCATATATAGGTAAAACAAAAAGACATTTGATAAATCGCATCCATGAACACTTGGGCCGTTCCGTTCGAACAGGCCAGTTAATCACACAACCACCACATTCAGCTATCCGTAACCACGCCCACCAACATGACCACCCGTTTTCACCGTCTGATTTCTCAGTTCTCAGCAGGAGCAACTGTGAGACGGACTTCCTCATTATGGAAGCCTTGCATCAGTATAAAGTAAAGCCTTCCATTTGTGATATGGCTTCCTGTGAACTGTTGTGTTTTTCGCACTAAGGCTCGTCTAAATTAAGGTAATACCCCCTGTATATTTTTATTTCACACTTTTTATTCCAGATTTTAGCTTTGTACGTAGGTCTCTCGTCATTTTTGTCGGTTTTAAATTGGAATACCCTTTCTTTAAATTTTATCGAAGGTAAATTTTCGTATAATATGTTTTTATTGTATATCACCTGTATTTTTAAAAGCTTTTCAAAACTTTTTGTTTTCTAGGCTCTGATGATGGAAAATGATTTTTCCGAAACGTTAGTGATTAAAGAAACCCAACTTAGTCAAGATGTTTGTGTTTTCCCTGGTTCTCTTCTTCGTTATGAAACTACGCTTTCCACGTAACAAGTCCATTGCTGAAGATATATATATATATATATATATATATATATATATATATATATATATATATATATATATATATATATATATATATAAAGAGAGAGAGAGAGAGATAAAATTGCAGAACAGTGTCATCACATTTTTTCTTAAAAAAAATATTTTTCCATAGGTTCTTGATTTAATACAATCAGTACTTTTTTGGCCGCAAAATTATTGAAATGTACCTTACCCTAACATAACCTTTACCTAACTTAACCTAAACGTACCTTACCGTACCTAACTTGACCTTTCCATTTTATAATGTATTCGCAGAGATAATCAAAGGTTAAAATTCATAATAGTGGTATCCTAAGCTATGTTTATATATCATCAACAGATGTATAGATATATTGGAGAAATGATTATACCCAAAAAAATTTCTCCGCAAATGTATTTTTTTTAAGTCAGTAATATTTTTCGACAGAACTTAATTGTTTGCCATGTGGATTGTGACTTTCTTGGGTTAGGTAGGTAAAGTAAGGTTAAGTTAGGATAGGTAAGGTTAGGTTATGTTCGGGTAAGATAAATTTCATAAATTTTTCAGCGACGAAACATCACTACTGAATGTATCAGATAAAATACTGATGTACATAATTATTTTTTCTAAGAAAAAATGCTATACCGCTGTTAAATTTTGCCCCAATTTTTTTTAGGTTTGATGAACTTAGATTGAGTTAAGTATTATTTAACTAAGAACATTTTGGCTGTAAATCACTTCTCCATTACCAAAGATCCTATGTAGATTACTGGTGGCACACAGAAATGAGTCATGGGTACTTCTTGGATCCTTGGCCAAGGGCCTTCTTTCAGATTTTTACTTTGAAGCTTGCAGTTTGCAGAGGAAGATGTATATAAGCTACCTTTGGAACAGTTCACATAAAAATAACAAAGAAATAAAGGGACAATGAACTAAAATGAATTTTAACACTTTTATTGTTTTATTAATTAGGTATACAGGAAAATATTGTAATAAATATTCTTTTTTCTTTCTTCCTATTATACTGAATCACAAGAAAAAAGAAATACGCATTTTACAATAGCAGATAATAGTTGATAAAGAAAATACTGTAACTACCTTAAGATTCTCATTGCTGTACTGTATATGACCAAAATATAAATTGCAAGTTATGTCCAAAGAAAATATAAAAGAAAACATTAAAATAGACAATAATTGCTATATATTTGAATTGTATGCAATACAAGGAGATAAAACAAACCTTGCTGAGGCCATCTGCTCAAGTTCTTGTAAGGTTTCAAGTCGCACAATATCACTGCTATCAGGATAACTGTTGCCATGCTTTAAATTGTACAGGTCACGTCAGGAGTAAGACAATGGTGGACATCTGTTGTTATCTGTTGTTGTGGATGGAAGGAAGTGTTTGTCCACGGTGGCCCTAAACTCACTGGCGGTGCTTTGAGGGCCACTGACACTGGTAGACATCTGTTAATATTTGTCTAGTCGTAAACACCGTGAGTCCTTGTCTCCGGCTCTTAAGGGGTCGCCAACACAGTACTCAAGGTATATGTAAATACCACTGTGGTCCTTGTCACTGGCACTTTGAAGGTGACCGACAAAGTGCCCACGGTCTGGTATTACACTGCTGTGAATCACGCTTGTTTTTGTGTTTTTCCTTGGAATACACTATCGGATCACTGTTTGGTAACCAACCATTGCACTGATTACTTGAATGTTTTGCCGATAAATCCCGGTGTAGTGAGGTTGGTAGGGAGTTGCGATATAGCAGCCCCCCTGCTATATCCCAACAGATTTGGCCTGGCTGCCAATCAGGAACGCCTACAGAACACGTCTTGTCTCACTGAGTTCTTTCCTTGTGGTTATCAGCATATACCTAGATCACGCGCACCTACAGCGATTTACTTGCATATATATATATATATATATATATATATATATATATATATATATATATATATATATATATATATATATATATATATATATATATGTATGTATGCATGTGTGTGTGTGTGTGTGTGTGTGTGTTTTTCCCTGGGAAGACAAGAGAACATATGCCAGTATTCTCGCTGACACCAACTGTAGGAGCATCGGGGCTACCATTATCCATGAACAACTTACATTGAACTGGCCAGGTTACCTGCATGGATGACAGTAGACTGCAAAGCAGCTACTTTACAGTCGCCTAATGAATAGTAAACATAATGCTGGGAGGCAACTGAAAAGGTATAAGAATAAGCTTTAGACAAACCTGAAAAAAGTGCCAAATTGAGCCCTTAACCTGGGGGACGATTATTCCACACCGCAATGCTTGGAGGATCACCACACAAGAAGGTGTCAATACTTTCGAGTTAGCCCGAGGCAGACAAGCGCCAATGCCGGAAAGACGCTGCCGCCGCCCCTCTCGCACTAAATGTAGCCTCCACATGTGCAACTTCTGTGATCGATTCTGCCGGTCCTCCCGTATCGGCGTTTTTAGTCACCTCAGAACTCACCAACCTAGGTGACTCCTTAATAACTCATACCATTGTGTCATAGTTGGATGATCGTCATACTCGATTCCGAGTATAAGGCTACGGGAGTAAACCCTGAATGAAAAATCTGCTGTAGAGCCCCCAGCAGGTAGACATGCTTACAAAGAGAGCTCCAACAAGATCCCAACAGCGGTATAGGCAGAAGAGGTGACCACCATGGGAACCCATTGACTACACCGGTGGACGAAGGTAATGCCTGATGGACAGGCTACTAATGCGAAACCCAACAAACTAGGCTATCGGCAGTCCATTGCAACTCTCCCTCTCCCCAGTTATTGCAACCCTGGACTAGGAAAAGGGAGATCCAAGATATGCGGATGCAACTTGCGCTCCTGCCTCACCACACAAATCAACTCAATCGCAGCCATCATCCAGCTCATCATACAGGCAAAGATGACTACCCGGATTCTCTAGTCACATCTCTGCACATGGGCAGCACAGATAAGATGGTCGTTTATGCGCTGGGATATAAGCAGCAGTGCAATCCTGTCCTGTCTGTGCGACTGAGCAGCCCTTTCGAAGAGCCACTTTGCTCACCCCACATGGGGAGGGGGCTAGAAAAGGTGCCCTAAACATAGCCTGCCTAAAATGCAACCTGACTGGGTAACCACACCCTATAAGGTCATCCTTATGCGGTCGAAATCACAGTCAAAATCACAGATCCAAACAAAAACAAATTATACAACCTCTTATAGTCGCTGAATAGAATGTCAGAACCCTTCCGTATACTGGCATAAATGAGCGTCCTAAAAGAACTGCCCTTTTGACAAAAGAGCTGGCTAGGTATAACATCGAGATAGCAGCCATTAGTGAACCACGGCTTGCTGCAGACAAGGGTCAATTCACAAAACGAGTGTCTGGATATATCTTCTTCTGGAAGGGTAAGCCTGCTGCAGAGAGAAACTGCATTTATGGAGTTGGCTTTGCCATCCGCCAATGCATCCCACACAGGCTAACTAAAATGCATATTGGGATCAACGAGCGCCTCATGACGCTCTGAGTCCCAATGAATCACTCACGTCATGCCTTTTTCATCAGTGCATACGCCCCAACACTGGATGCAGAGGATGTCATCAAGGAGGGTTTTTTTGCCGACCTCGACAGAGTGCTAACCTCTATTCCCAGAGAAGATAAAGCTGTGCTCCTTGATGACTTCAATGCCAGAGTTGGCAGAGATCCTGGCATTTGGCAGGGAATGATTGGGAGAAATGGACTGGCCAAGTGTAATCCCAACGGCCTACTTTTCCTCAGAAAGTGTGCTGCACACAACCTCACTCTCACTATTGCCTTGTTTAGGCAGACCAACAAGTTCAAGAGTTTATGGCAACACCCACGTTCCAAACACTGGCATCTCATTGACTACATCATTGTTAGAGAAAGAGATCGCCAAGATGTCCTTATCCCCCGTGCCATGCGCCATGCGTGGCTCAGACCACCGCGACACTGATTATCGGCTCGTCAGAGCCAAGCTCTCACTTCACGTCGCCCCAAAACGGCGAAGGCAGCAAGCCTCCAGAAAAGGTTTTAATACTAAGCATATGGAGAATCCAGCAGTAGCACATGTTTTCAGATAGGAGCTCGAATATTGGTTGATAAACAACCCGACATCAAACAACCCAAATCCCAGTGCCGAATGGGATATTCTCCACACTGTCGTGACTAAAACCTGCAGAGAGACCCTCGGCCAGATCGTAAAATTACGCCAGGACTGGTGTGCTGAAAATGACCAGTTAATCAATGTACTAGTCGATGATAAACGTGCTGCTTTACCTGACCAGCACAACAACCCTCAGTCTCAGACCAAAGCTGATACCCTCCGCAAGAAGAAAGTGGCGGCTCAGCGGGAACTTCGTAATCTAAGGAACGACTGGTCTAAAAATAAAGCACATGAAACCCCAAAATTTGCAGATGAGCACAAGATGCACAAATTTTTCAACTCCACTAAAACATTTTATGGGCCAATCACTTGTGGCGCAGCCCCCCTCCGCTCATCTGGCCTCCTTCAGCGCTGGAAAGAGCACTACCATTCACTGTTCAACCGAAACACCGATGTGGATGTCCTGACTACCCAGCAGGTCCCTCAGCATCCAGAGCTAACCCATCTCAGCCGACCTTCAACCCTAGATGAGGTAGCTACTGCCATCAAAGAGATGAAAAATAACAAACCCTCGGGACCTGATGGATTCCCCATATATTCCTGGAGAATATATGCGGAAGGGAGGAAATCCCCCAAGCTTTGAAAGATGTCAATATTTATAAGAACATGGGAGAACGGTCAGATTGTGGCAACTACCATGGATCTCGCTGCTCTCCATAGCTGGCAAGATTATCGCCCCAGTCATCCTAAACAGACTTCTTCCTGAGGCAGAAAACTTCCTCCCAGAATCTCAATGTGGCTTTAGACCATCACGTGGCACCACTGACATGATCTTTGCTGCCCGTCAGAGAATAGCGTCGTGACCTGTACACTGCTTTCATCAACCTAATCAAGGCCTTCGATTTGGTCAACAGGGAAGCCCTCTTGTGGACCCACTGCCGTTTTGGCTGCCCACCAAAATTCATCGCCATTGTGAGGCAACTTCACTATGGCATGAACTGCAGTGTCCTGCACAATGGCACCCAGTCTGAGTTCTTCCCCATTCAAACGGGAGTTAAACAAGCGTGTGTACTGGCACCAACTTTCTTTTCCATTTTCTTGGCTGCCTTCCTTACTCATGCCAGCGCTAATCTAGCTGGCGGGGTGGACATCGAATAGCGGATGAAGGGTCTTTTCAAGATAAGACGACTCCAGGCAGTTTCCATTACTGAGCTTCAGTATGCAGACGACCTCACCCTTGTCGCTCACACTGAACGTGACCTACATGAGATACCAAACACCTACGCAGATGCGTATGCAGACTTTGGCCTTTAGGTGAATGTACGTATGACTTGGATTTTCTATCAGCCTGCCCCTGTTTCAGCCACACCTCCACCATCCATCCCGTTCAACGGTACTACGCTCTCTAATGTTACCCACTTTCGGTATCTAGCCTCCCACCTGTCCACCACCGCGGACATCGATGGAGAGTTTCAGCATCGGATCACATGTGCATCTCAAGTCTTTGGGAGACTCCACAACTGTGTCTTAAGCTGTAGGGAGCTGAAATTATCGACAAAGTTACACGTATATCAAACAGTGGTCTTCCCCACCCTGCTATATGGCAGCAACACATGGGTCACATAGAGGAGGCACATCAAGACACTTGAAAACTTTTACCAACGTAGTCTATGTTCCATCCTCCGAGTTCGTTTGGAAGACGAGAACAAATGCCAATATTCTTGCTGACACCAACGGTAGGTGCATCGAGGCTACCATTACTCATGTATAACTACGCTAGACTGGCCATGTTACCCGCAAGGACGACAGTAGACTGCCAAAGCAGCTACTTTAAAGTCTCCTAACGAATACTAAATGTAACGCTTGTGGGCAACTGAAAAGGTATAAGGATAGTCTCAAGACAAACCTGAAAAAGTGCCAAATCGACCCCCTCACCTGGGAGACGATTACTCCACACCGTAACGCTTGGAGGATCACCACACAAGAAGGTGTCAATACTTTTAAGTTAGCTCGACTGCATAACAAGGCAGACAGGCGCCAACGCCGGAAAGACGCTGCCGCCGCCCCTTTCGCATAAGATGTAGCCCTCCACATGTGCAACATTTGTGATCGACCATCAGTCCCGTATCGGCCTCTTTAGTCACCTCAGAACTCACCAATCAAGTGACATCCTTAATAACTCATATTGTATAATAAGCTGGATGATCGTCATACTCGATTCCGCGTGTGTGTGTGTGTGTGTGTGTGTGTGTGTGTGTGTGTGTGTGTGTGTTACGAACTTGTTGAACAGTAAGAAAGATGACAGCAAATAATGACATTCACGATGTTTCAAGAATGGACGATGTTGACGCGGAGAATTCCTAGGAAGTCAACATTCACTTAATACATATTGGGAAATATATACGGATCTACCATAACAGCAGAATGTGGGGAGTACAGGCCGTTTATGTGTGTATGGATTTTCATTTTTTTTTAATAAATGAGAGAGGAAGATCGAGTAAAGTAAAAAATAAGACACTCCCTCCATAGCTGAAAAAAATATGGTGCCCTCCCTCCCTTTACACCCCCCAAAAATTTATTACTCTGACACTGCGTTGGACTAGCACCATATACAATAACCTCAAGAAAGAACTTGTTTTAGTGCATTTTTACACGAATAAATGAAGTTAATCCATTGAGTGTGTGGAATGTTGAACTGAAACCAAATATTTGATGAACGGACAGATAGGCAGACAGAGTGGCGAATGGACAGACAGGCAGACGGACTGCCGAACAGGCAAAGAAACCAGAAGACAGACGGACAGTATCAATACTATATCCCCCGAATATTTGTCCGGGTGAATAAGAAGTGAAGGAGGGAGTGTCAGGATGGTGTGTACATACGTAGAGGATAGTGAGAGAAATAAGGAAGTGAGAAGGAGGGAAAGGCCCGTAGAAAATGTGTCCTAGCTGAACTGGCTGAGGAGGTGTACTGGGTGATGAGGTGTACTGGGTGACATGGTGAACTGGGTGACGAGGTGTACTGGGTTGTGGTGAGGTGTACTGGGTTGTGGTGAGGTGTACTGGGTGAGGAGGTGTACTGGGTGACGAGGTGTACTGGGTGACGAGGTGTGCTGGGTTGTGGTGAGGTGTACTGGGTGAGGAGGTGTATTGGGTGACGAGGTAAACTGGGTGACGAGGTGAACTGGGTGACGAGACTGGGTGAGTGTGCTGGGTGACATGGTGAACTGGGTGACTGGGTTGTGGGGCACTGGGTGTAGGTGTGGGTTGAGGTGGGTGAGTGTGGTGAAACTGGGTGACTGACTGGGTTGTGGTGAGGTGTACTGGGTTGTGGTGAGGTGTACTGGGTGACAGGGTGTACTGGGTGACGAGGTGAGGTGTACTGGGTGACGAGGTGTAGGTGTACTGGGTGAGGAGGTGTATTGGGTGACGAGGTAAACTGGGTGACGAGGTGAACTGGGTGACGAGGTGTACTGGATGACGAGGTGTACTGGGTGAGGAGAAAGTTACCATAAAGAATAAGACTGAGGGGAGACGGTAAGTTTTATCTTTGTACGTGACGGAAGAGACAGACAGTATTACGGTATTTTGACAGATATATAGACGGATTTTAAACGTAATTTGTACGAAGAAGGTAACCGACATGTGTTCGGGCCTTAAATAACTTCACGATGCTTATTAGTTTTATTAGGAACTTGATGATGTGATAAATATCCTTTCTTGTCATGAAGACCAGACGGGCTGATTCTCACTGTTTAGACGGTGACGTCTTTGGTTTATGAGGAAGTATTTTGTATTTTTTCTATTTTATCTAAGTTTTTATTTACAATTCTTATAGTTCAGAGGAGTTCACGTCGAAAAAAAGTCAATTCATCGTGTTACCGGTTGATATAGGTATGAATATGCAAGCATACTGCACCGTGAGAGTCATTAAGACCTAAACGGCTTGAGTCTTAACTGAGTGTATGCGAGGATTATGTAAGGTTAGGATATTATGTTAAAATACTTGCCTATTTTTGTTATATGTGTTTTTCAATAATATTTACCAGAAAAGTACGTTAGTCTTCGGTAAACGCCAAATGTACAATACAGTACCATATGGGGGAAGTTTGAGTATGTCCTGAAATTTGTTCCTGCTGATAAGCTGTGTCTCGTAAGTAGAAGTATCACGTAGCTGACAAGGTCTGTTAAGGACAGAAAACTGAGGTGTTATGTGACATAAAGCTGTTAGCCACAGCTTGCAGTTTTATAGTGCTTTTCAATTCTTACCTGTGACGACTATAATATGACATTTCTGGGAAATTAAATATGTTAATGCAGTTCTCTTAAGGAAAATGTAAACTTTAACACAGAAATATATCCATAATGTGATACTGAATGCATTACCCACTAAGTGATAATTTGTATTTTTGCAATATAAACAGTTTTAAGTGTTTTTAACAAGTCGATTCTGGCAATTCTTTTTATTTCACACTTTGACGTCAAGCGGGTGACTGAAGAAAGCCCAGACCTATAATCCTCCTCTCAACCTGTTTACAAATTTGATAGCAAGAGAGAAAATTAGAGTAATTTTACCGTTTGCTCTCCAACGTGGAACTTAAATCTCGACGAGGAAGTCTTGTCTCTACGAAGAACTATTGCCTCTTCACCTACTGGATCAGTGACGCTCACCATAACGCTGTGAAGGGCGGTAAGCCTCGCGGCGTGAAGAAGAGTCAATAACTCTGGCAGCGTGAAGGAAAACCAATAACTCTGGCAGCGTGAAGGAGAACCAATAAATCTGGCAGCGTGAAAAAGAATCAGTAAGTCTGGCAGCGTGAAGAAGAATCAGTAAGTCTGACAGCGTGAAGAAGAATCAATAAGTCTGGCAGCGTGAAGGAGAATCAATAAATCTGGCGACGTGAAGAACAATCCTTAAATCTGGCAGTGTAAAGAAGACACGGTAAGACTGACAGCGTGAAGAAGAATCAATAAATCTGACCGCGTGAAGGACAAGGGGGTAATGAGACTGGCAGACATTCTTTTCATCACAGCCACCATAGATGGACTGATTTATAGCAGAAGTGGGACAGTGAAACACAGCCGCCAGTACACCAAGCCATTTCAGTGACTATTGCCTCATTACTCAGCTTGACTCATGGGACGGGGCCTCCTTTCCGTGGGGGTTACAGGATAGCTTTTACCAGAACCAGCGAAGATCAACAACATCAGCTCATTGTTAGGGAAACCTTGTATGTGTTGTTCAGTAGGACACGCAAACACACATACACACACTGTTACGCCCTCGGGTAGATCGTTACATAAACACAAATCACTTTAGTCTTTCAAATATATTAGTATTTATTATTATATTCTTAATCCCAAGTTTTCCCAACAAAGGTTAAGTTAACAGGTCAAAACCTCAACAAGTCAATAAAAATATGAACATTTATTAACTTATTCCCACCACCACAGATGTACATAAAATAAAATAAAATAAATAACAATAATGAAAGACAAGATGTTTGGAAGTGGCTGAGAAAGGACTGAAGGTCCAACAATATCACACAAAATCAATATCAAGCAAAACAAATCTCAATAGTCAAGTGCCAACTCCCAAAACACCAGAGAGAGGGTATATTGCTTAACTTAAGACAGCTGTGCCTAGACTGACTACCAGCCGACCCACCAACGTCACCTCTCTACCGCCAAATACTGACGTATGCTTTATATAAATTACCTATATACAAACGTAATACAATCAAGCAATACACCAAACTTAATACAATAAATACACAATGTAATAAACAAATTTAATACTTAAAGTAGGCAAATGTCTTTAGTTACTTTACTTTATCTTTTATTTTTATTCTATCTCAAAATTTAAATGATTTCTTTACCTGTGTGTCTAAGGGCTTTTTGGTCGAAATGATTTAGTTATAATACCTTGTAAAACTCATGCCCAATTACGTAACAAGTGACAATCTGTTTGTATTGTAACTTTTCGAGTTAGTTTTGATTGTGGGTTTAGTTATTTCAGCATTACTTTTCTTAATTGAATATTTGATACCACACTCATGGTTGACATTACAGTTCTCAACACAGTATAAATGTAAGGACGTGAAAAATATGCAAGTGATTTTTTTATATTATACTTAAAATGACATAAACACAAAAACATACAATATATACAAGGGTGAAAAATAATGTAATCGGCTGTACTAATACACGTTACAACTAGATGGCCAGTAGATTCCTTGTGTACAGGTAGTGCCGGAACAGTGGGTCACGCCACAACAGCAGCAGCAGGAGCCCGATGGTGACGAGATTTGAACTGCCGGGGTCTTGTTGCTGAGAAGAGACATCACCTCTCATAGATGGCGCCCCCAAAAGCCGACAAGGTTTTCCACCAACTCCTGTCTCCTGTTTTTACTAGTTTGCCTGCTGGTAACTAGTGGTTTGGTGGTCGTGGAGGAAGCCGTGCAGTTAGAGGTGACGGTGAGGTGTATGTACAGGGAAGTGTGACTCTTCTATGTGACAGCGAGTAATGAGCGAAACTGCTTGAGCCAACCACACACCATCTGAACCAACATATTTCATACCAAGAACAGAAACTTATGGCAGAGACTCGTAACATCCCCCTCCTTATCTAAAAAAGTTATGAAAAAAAGTAGAAAACTTTTATACATCACGGGACAGGGTGTCTGCCAAAAGATTGTCTTTCCCCTTTATATGTTTCACTTCTATATTGAAGGGATGCAGTGCTAAAGCCCACCTAAGTAACCTTGGATTCTTATTTCTCATCCCCTGTACAAATTGTAAAGGAATATGATCTGTGTACACCTCTACCGTATATGGTGAACCCTCAACATACACTACAAACTTTTCTAAAGCCAACAAAAGCCCCCAAAGCTTCATATTGTGACATAACCACGCTGATGCAGTTTTAGTTTCACACTGTGGAAGCAAACTGGGTGTAGTATACCTTTTTTAAACTGTAACAACACAGCACCCACACCCACATCACAGGCATCAACTTGGATCACAAAAGGCGTGTCAAAATCTGGCACTTTTAACACTGGACTTAAGGTTAACAGGTGTTGAAGGGTTTCAAATGCTGCCTGACATGCCTTTGTCCACAAATATCTTCTTTTTGGGCTGACAAAGTCTGTCAAAGGAACCGACACTTGCGCAAAGTTTTTACAAAACCTTCAGTAGAATCCTGCCATACCGAGGAACCTACGCAGAGCATTTCGATCTGCAGGAGGCGGGAGTCGCTGTAGAGCCTCTATCTTTGCGCTGACTGGAGCCACCCTCCCTTGGCCCACCACATGGCGAAGGTAGGTGAGGTTTGCATGGCCAAACTCACTTTTAGCCAGGTTGACAGTGAAGTTGTACTCCGAAAGGTGGGTGAAAAGGGCACGAAGTCGCTCTATGTGTTCCTCCCTAGTAACTCCTGTCAGGTCATCCAAGAAGTCACAGACACCAGGAAGCCCCAGACTTCACCACATTCGTAGCCCTCTGAATTGTCCCAGGGGCACTGCAAAGCCCAAAGGGGAAGAATTTGCACTGCCAAAGCCCATCAGGAGTCACGAAGGCAGTAATTATCTTGGATTCCTCCGTCAGCCTCACTTGATAGTATCCCTTCATCAGTTCAAGCTTCGTGATGAACTTTGCCTGCCTGATACTCTCAAGGATGTCGTCTATACGGGGGAGAGGGTAGGAGTAAGCTCTGGTCACATCATTTACCCGTCTGTAGTCTGTACACATGAGGAAGGAGCCGTCGGGTTTTGGCACCAGCACGCATGGTGACGCTCAGTCACCATCGCTTGTTTCGATGAGTTCGGTTTGAAGCAAATCGTCCACTTCCTCCCTCAGAATCTTCCTGTTGGCAGGGCTGGTCCTATAGGGTGCTTGCTTGATTCTGGTAGAAGGGTCACCTTGTGTTCTATGAGGTTACAGGCCCGCAGCACGTCCCAAAACAGGTGCTTGTATTCCTGTAACACCCTCGTGACATCTTCAACCTGTAGCTGTGAAAGATGTAAAACTTTAGAAGAGGGATCAGCTTGAATGTGTGAATTGCATAGCTTACTGGAACCTCCACCAGGAAATCTTGCTCTTGTTCACATGGCTCCTGGGTCTCCATAACACACACAATCGCTTCCTTGGAGTAGTAGAGCTTCTGCCTATTCACATGGACCAATTGCTCTGACTTCCGCTTTCCTGGGTTTGCTATGACATATTTGAGGGGTTTTGTTTCTTAACTATTGTGAATGGGCCTTCAAACTTTGCTTGCAAGGAATTTCTGTGGGTTGGTATTAATGCTAGTACTTGGTCACCAGGGCTAAACTCTACACACTTGCACTTCTGGTCATACTAACCCTTCATTTTCAACTGAGCCTGGGACAAGTTCTCTCGAGCAATCTCCCCAACTCTCTTCAGTCTAGCCTTGAATTTGTCAACATACACTGAAAGTGGAATTTTTATCTTGTTATTCACCCGACTCTCCTTCAAAACTGTCTATGGACCCCTTACATCATGTCCGAAAACTAACTGAAAAGGACTAAAACCAAGAGCACCCTGACAACTATCCCTAATGGCGAATAACATGAGTGGCACTCCTTCATCCCACTCTTTCTCATTCTCCCTACAGTATTTGTTTAACATGGATTTGAATGTCTGATGGAACCGTTCAATGGCTCCCTGAGACGGTGGGTGATAAGTAGTAGACAGATATTGCTGCATGCCCAACTCATTCATGACTTGCTGGAAAATAGACGACATGAAATTACTTCCCCTGTCGGATTGTACCATCTTTGGAATCCCATATTGGGTGAAACATGAATCAGAGTCTTTACCACATTTTTAGCAGTGATTCGTCTAAGTGGTATAGCCTCTGGGTATCTAGTCGTTGCACACATGATAGTTAACAAGAATTGGTTGCCACTACGACTTTTTAGGAGAGGACCAACACAGTCTATTATTACCTTACTGAAGGATTCTTCTATTGCTAGAATAGGCTGTAAAGGGGCTGGTGTGATCGGCTGATTAGGTTTACCTGTCATCTGGCATTCGTGACAAGTCTTACAGTACTTTGCCACTTCTCTCTTCAAGCCAGGCCAATAAAAATGAGGTATTATCTTTTGGTAGGTTTACCTAACCCTTAAGTGTCCTCCCAGAAAATCGTGTGCCACTCTCAAGATCTTTCCCCAATGACATTTTGGGAAAAAAATTTGCCTAAGTACATGCCAGTCTTCCCCAGTAGGCACCGAGGGTAGTCTAAATTTCCTCATGAGGAGGCCAGAGTCCTAATAGTAACAGACAGGCAAGTCATCAGCTTCCTCCTTGCTTACAGCACTGTTACTCAGCTCTTAACAACTCTGGATCCCTTTCCTGATCAGAAATTAATCTTTTCCTATTTATGGGTAATTGTGCTATAGGATTTACATCAGTATTCAAAGTTGAATCAACACCAGATGAGAGTAAGTTGTCAAATACGTCACCAGTGACTTCAGGGGGATTATCGCCAGAGTTCGCCACTCACTTCCGTCAAATACGACTCACTGTCATTAACAGAATTGTTTTGCGACACATATAGGTCCCTAATACCAGAATAATTTTACATTACAAACTGCACCACGTGTGTCAGCTACATTAGGAACAGGGTCAACACGAGTATTCTGCTCTTTTCTAAGAGACATACTTTTGGTAACAACACAGGCAGGGAATAAACCAGGATACTGATCCTCAAGCAATTTACAGTAGTATTATTGTCCACCGTAGGAGTCGTGGTCACAACAACAGGATCCTGGACAACACGAGTACCGGCTCTGTCATTAGCTAGAAAGAAGGTAACACGAGATACAGGGAGAGAGTCTTGGACACCAACAGCCACTCACTGAAAAACCATGTCGCTCCTCAAGAACATCTTACATAAAGGAACAGTGACTACACCACCGACACCCTTCAATAACACATGCTCACCAGTATAAGCACTTTCCACACAGGGAAAAGCACCTTTCAACACAATACCATGGTTAGCAGCGGTGTCTCGCAAAATCCGAACAGGACACCAAACATCACTCAACTCATCAATTGAGACAGTCCCATCAAACATAGAGGACTCAAGTAAATCTTCCTTTGAGTAGGAACTAACTGACTTAGGGTCTAACTTCTCCAGCTGCTCTCTTGAGCTTAGGGCAATTAGCAATAACGTGACCTATCTGTTTACATTAGAAACAGATCATTTGACTCCTTTTTTTCAAACATCGGATATTTTTGTTCTGAGTCACTACGGACATTTACTTGAGGCAGATGCTTTTGCATCTTCAAGCTTATCCTACTTAATACCCTTGTCCCTAGTTACATGACTTTGAAACCTAAAATTCTTAGGAGTCAACGCATAGATTTTTTTTTTTTTTTTAGATTGCCCCTGAGGGGCTAGTTTATTGGAGACCTCCTTACATCCTGTGCAAGGTGAAGCGCAAAAGCGTTTACAGCGCCCATCTGGGGAGCATGCGTAGTTCATGCTTGCCTTTATGACTCGTGCATTAAGAGCATAAAAACCTGAAGGGTCATGGGTTTTGTCAGCAAGTTACATAAAGTGACAGAATGATGAGTGTGTCTGGGAAAATTCCCAGTACAATTTATCTGTTTATGGCAAAGTGTGGCAGGTCCCTAATAATTTCAAGTGTCAGGCCTGTCACTGGGAGGAGGGATATCTGGTCAGGGAGGGAAGAGGTGTTGGCAGCGGCTGGGGACCTGTAGGAGGAGGTCATAGGGCAAGTGAGGATGTAGTGAGAGAGGGTGTGTAAGTCGGGTTGACCACAAAGTTTGCAAACAGTGCGGCTAGGCTCAGGGTTGCCAATGTACTAGGCGTGGCGAAGTTCAATGGGGGAGGAGGTGATGTGGTGTGGTGGGACAAGTACAGTAGCTGTGGAGGGAGGCACATAGGCATTGACAATATTGAGGGACATACCTTTTAGTGTGATTGTGATGGCGTGTTCGTCGACATGACGGTCTGGGGTGGTGTCTTCAGGTCCAATAAGTAGCCCTGGTGGAGACAGCACAGACACAGGAGTGGACTCGGCTTGCAGTGGGTGGGCAGGTTGGGGCACCACGTGTCGTGAAGATGAGGCAGGACTTCACTCGGGGGCAGCAGAACACACCAGGGCAGGCCCGGTAGACGCTACACCAGTAGTGAAGGCCGCCAGGGATGGAGTAGGCCGTGAGCAGGGTGGGGGGCTCACAGGTGGAATACCAGCTTGTGTCAAACCAGAAGAGAGGAGTGACTGGGTGGCAACAGAGGGCAAGAGTAGGTTGGAGATGGTGGTACAGAGTGTAGAGAAGAGTTTTTTAATACGGCTGGTAAATTCTTGGAAGAGGGATATGATCTCTGTCATGTCACTGGAGGGGGGTTGTGGGGGGGCACCGGAGGGAGCACAAGACCTGACAGCGTCAGAGTAGAGACGGGGAGGAGGCCCAGTAGTAGTTGAGTTAGGAAACAGCCGGGACTGCTATGTTGCAACCAGGTGAGGCCAGGCAGGGGCAGGTGTTGTTGAAGAAGGCGTTTCTGGAGACAGAGGGGACGCAGAGGGAGGCGGCCTGGTTGACTGGGGGGGGAGCGTTGTGGTAGACGCGGCCTTCTGGGAGGCTTTTCTGCTGGGACAGACGGGCGATTGGGGCATTGCCGTGAGTCAGCATTGTGCTGGCCGCCACAGCTACAACACCTGGGATCAACTACATAGCCCACACCACCCCTATTAAGGTGGTCTTTGATTTTCTGGGCACAGGCGGCGGAGTTGTGGTTACGGGAACAGAAGCGACATCTGGGACGATCATGTCGGCAGCAGGCAGTGAAGATATGACCCCAATGAGAACAGATAACATAAAAAGCAGGCCCAGGATGATAGGGTTCTGCATAAAGTGGAGGGAGGATTGGGTAGACCTCCACAGTGGTTGGGCATTCCCTTCCCTTCCACGTGACAATGGCAGCAGCTTGTGGGGTGTTCCCCCTGCAATGTCGACGTATACTGAGTATACTAGATTTAAAGTCACTCGCATCTTCGATGTCAGCGTTAGAGGGAATTGTTTCACTAGGATGTGGCAACATTCATCAGCGTCTCCTGGGGGGTGGGCACCAGGACAACCCCGTCAAAGCCAACAGTACTAAGTGTTTCATAGACCTCAGGAGTCTGGCACTTGATAAAGTTCCGGTTCTTACCTTGTCGGAATTGAATGTTGAGACCATGTTGTCTGCATTACTTCATTATCCAATTAAACCGTTCCTCTACGGTTTTCAGTGAGTCTTTGGGGAAGTGCAGATTCAGCTTACTTGGCTGGTTGGCAGAGGGCAGGGTGATAGGGTCTGTGGTATTGGGGTTTCCACTCCGGTTAGTGTTTCCCATAGAAACATTACCGTCACTGTCATAATCACTGGGGTCTGACTCTTGAATGGTGTTGGATTCAATATGACCAGGCAAGTTGGCGATGGTATCCGTATCAGAGATGTCTGCATCCATGAGAGAGCCTCTTCTGGGTCGTTTCTGTCGACTCACCATGCTGGCAAAAACTTGCCGGCTGAAGGGACCTTTGTGGGACGATCAGAAACTCAAAGAGTACCTATGGGCACGTCTGTCCCCTGATGTGGTCACGCCACGACCGTCAACGCATAATTGTCTGCCAGAGCTGCTGCTCTTTGCACTTCTGTAACCTCTCTCTCTTCCAAATATAAGTGAATGTCTCATGGGAGGGCTCTTTTGAATTGCTCTAAACTGATCAGCTCAATCAGCTCTTTGTAGGAGCTTACCCCACTACTTTTTATCCATCTTCCAAATATCTTACAAGGACGGTGCATATATTTAATATATGACTGTGACTCTAGTTTCCTTTCATTCCCAAACTTCACTCTGTAGTGTTCCGGAATCAACTCCCAAACCTTCAAAATAGCCTCTTTAACCTCTTTATAACTTTCACATTTTTCAGCCGATAAAGACAATGACTGACCTAGCTTCACCTTTAAACACAGTCTGAATCATTGCCACCCAGGATGTTTCAGGCCACTTGAATGATTTAGCTACCTTCTCGAACTGCTGGAAAAATTCTTCTGAGTCATCGTCGTCAAACTGAGGTACTAGTCGCAAATGTTTAGTGACGTCAAACACTGACTAATCACGGTACTGACCACTGTCGTTGTTGCTAGGACTTGCTACTCCTACTCTACTTTGCATCTCAAGGGTTTTTTGCTTTTCCTCCTCCATGACTAACTAATGTGCTCTCTCCTTTTCTCTTTCCGCATATAACCTTAACTCATTTGCTTTCATGGCTAACTCAAGTGCTCTCTTTTCCTCATATAACCTTAACTCATGTTGCATCCCCAGCTTAAGCAATTCTAAACTAATCCCAGTGTCCACACTAGTTGCAGTGTCAAATACATGTAAGTGAAGGCTTCTTCCAAAATAATTTCTTTCCGTACCACTTCTGTAAACACAGCATTTTGTATTGCTGACTTACACTGACTCTTTTGGATGTTAATTCCTTAATGGGTAGCAATGCTAATCCAGTCTGTTTTCCGCAACTGATCAGGGCAAAGAGTCTCTAGTGAGGGATCATTAACGATTTTTTCCAGGGAAAACATGATGACTGACCAAATCAAATGACACGTCACTAGGTTACACACACAAAATCACAGTACCAAAACAACAGAACACTAGATTAATATCGGACACAGTCATAACACAGCAATGTCATAAAATGATGTTGTTTGTTTCCAACTTGTAACTTGACAAATTACCCTTAGACTCCCTGGTCAGGCCCCCATTATTTATGTTACGACCCTAGGGTAGATCGTTACATAATCACAAATTATTTAAGTCTTTCAAATATTTCAGTATTTATTATTATATTCTTAATCCCAAGTTTTCCCAACAAAGGTCAAGTTAACAGGTCAAAACCTAAACAAGTCAATAAAAATATGAACATTTATTAACTTTTTCCTACCACCACATACAGTATGTACCTAAAATAAAATATATAACAATAATAAAAGACAAGATGTTTGGAAGTGGCTGAGTAAGGATTGAAGGTCCAACAATATCACACAAAATCAATTTCAAGCAAAATAAATGTCAATAGTCAAGTGCCAACTCCCAAACACCAGAGAGAGGCTATGTTGCTTAACTTAAGACAGCTGTGCCTAGACTGACTACTGACTACCAGCCGGTCATCTACCAACGTCACCTCTCTACCTCCAAATACTGACGTAACATATCCTGATTGGCCAAAACGTAAATTTTATATAAATTACCCTACTGACATTATTTCCACTTATCTAACCTATACACAACCCAAAGACAATCAAACAATACAATCAAACATAATACAATAAATACACATTGTAATAAACAAATTTAATACTTAAATGGTGACCCAGTCAGTGTGGGCGAGTTATGAGCGAAACTGCTCCAGCCAACCACACACCATCCGAACCAACGTATTTCATAACAAGAACAGAAACTTATGGCGGACACTCGTAACACACACGCACACACACCTACCTCATCATCATCATCATCATCATCATCTAAAGGTTACTGAAAAACACTTACTGTTATACACGGCGATGTTCTTAATCTTGGTAAAGAAAGTCCAAAGTATATCTCAAACCTCTTTTCCGATCTAGCTGAAATTTTGTCATTTGTCAGATATTGCTTTTGGGGCAGACGATGCACAGAACACCATATGGAGTTTCGAGGTCAAAGGGGAAGGTCAAAGGTCAAAATCTTGGTGGAAATATACAGTAGCTCACAGAAATTTCAGTAAAACTTCACGTGTTCACTAGACAAAGCACAGATCATCTAATTTTAAAGGTCAGGATCACAGCTGGAGGTCAGAGGTCCAAACGTTGTCGGGACCATAACTTACCCTCAGGTCCTCATCCATCAGGACCATACCTTACCCTCCAGAAAAATAAAAACTTTTCAGTCAAAAGTATAAGGTGAGTGCCAAAGAGCAACACCTTGCATAGATAATGTTAGCATTTGTTTAATTTAGGAACGCCGGTGGTAGAAGTGGTACCGCTCTTGCCTCGCAAGCGAGGTGTCACAGGTTCGATTCCCGGGCCGGTGGAAAAGTTGTTTGGACATACTTCCTAGCCCCCATTGGTCCCTGTTGTAAATCGAAAGTTGCGAATTCGTATTCGGGGAAAAGTTGTTGGAGCTTCCAATAACTTGATGACAAAAACGATTGACTCCTCAGGTTTCTTATGTTCTTAGCTCATGAGACATAAAGGCAAGCATGAACTTAGCATGCTTCCCTGTTGGGCGCTGTAAGCGTTTCTGCGCTTTACCTTACACAGGATGTAGAGGGGTGCCCAATAAAAAAAAAAAGAACATAAAGGCGAGTTACTCAACACATCCCCACCATCTTTCAGATTTTTAGTTTTTTATCTGCGACTCACTGTACGGTAATAATAAACCTTTCTTATTGTATATTTTTCCAAGTAAATTGAAACCTTAATATTTTTTTTTTAATTTATTGTCTTATTTACACATTCCATTTTTAGTTGCCCTTATACCTACTTTTTCCACCTGAGTTTAATTGTAGATGGTAAAATCCTTTTATGCTCTACGCCGTATACTTTTTGAAAGTAAATGCGAACTCTTGAGAAAAATTTACATATTTGCATTGTTCACCGAAATTATTCTTGAAACTACTAGACTTATATTTGTTATATTTTGTGGCCAGATACTTAGTGATAGGAAAATGTCCAGGGCCTTGCTGTGCCAGTTAACATGCTTACAGAAATGATGCATTATAGTGATTAATTCACTTCATTGTTTATGGTATTGAAGACCTTTATATCCGATATTTACAATTTATATCATCTTCATTTCTCGGTAATAAGACATTCGCGACAATAAGGTTTATGAGGCGCAGCAATTATTGTGCTAATGTCTGAATCCCGATCGTAAAAAACGCCACGCAATGAAAAGTTATGGGGGAAAGTTTTTTGGGTAAAACGTTTTGAGAATATGCTGGTGCTGGTGGCAACCCGGCTAATTTATGTATATGACTACATATTTCCTAAAAGAGAACATTATCCCTTTTTTACTAACACTTAGCGGGATGATTACTGATAATCATTTGTATTACCTGTTAAGAATATGGCCAGCATATATCTCCCTGCTGGTGTGAGAGTCGTGACGGTTCACTTTAGTACTTCTGATATAAAGAATCAAACTAATTATTACACAAAATAGGACTATTTTTTCTCTAAACTTCTTAATTATCATCGTGTACTAAAATATTTATTATGACTTTTCGACGTCCACATTCACCAGTCATGTTGGTTGAAACAACTTTTTCTCAGCTTAGAACGGCCGCAGTGTGTATTATAGTTACGTTTAAGAAAAATATATCTACCTCGGATATTATATTTTATATCCAGACGTTGGTAATATCTGGTATCATAAACTTTACGGAATACTCTAATTTCTCACATCTAATTTCATGGCATCCGAGTCAAAATATAATATAATTTTTGCTTATTCAGCGTGATGAAAAGATGATATTAATTAAATATTTCTGTATATCATGGCATGCCAATTTTCGAGGAATGGAGATTACAAGCAAATTTGAAATTGTTTTTACAATAACTTGACCTGCAAACTGAAAACATCTGCATCATGGGACAGGACAGTCTGACCACACACCACTAGCTTGGGGAGAGAAGAATCTATTCAAGCAACGATAGATGAAATCCAGGTGGAATTAAGAAAGAATTGGTAAAAGGAAAGAGGTTTTAATTTTCCGACAATGTTATGGAGAGAACCTTGTGACTCTCACCTGTCGTGTTTACGTTCACTGATAACTTTATTTTGTGTCCTCCCTCTAATCAAAGATTATTCCAGGCTGATAAAAATTCCAAATTCTTATTAGTAAAAAGTACCAAACAGTCATTCATAAGTCGAATGCAAATTTCTAATTTTCATTGTTAAAGAAGTATCAAACATTATTTTAACTGCTGTAACCTTACAAGCACTAAGTGTAGAAACACTGCTGGTAATGTTAACTCATGAAGACTAGGTTAGGATGGGTTTGTTTAGGTTATAGGTTTGGTTAGATTAGCTTTGGTTACGTTAGGATAGGTTTAGTTAAGATAGGTTAGGTTAGGTTAGGTTAGGATAGGCTAGGTTAGGTTTGGTTACGTTAGGTGCGCTGCAGTTGGTTGAGTATCTAACCTCTGGCCCAGACCACGTCTGCCTCGAGCCCTTATTCACGTTCTTCAAAACCTACATAGCATGCGAGTAAACGAAGATCTGGCCAGTACATCTGGAAATTTAATAACTAAAGAGAAGCATACTTACATGTCTTAAAAGAACATAATAATAATCACACTAACTGACCATGAGCCTGGTGATGGTAGTGTAAGAGAGCGTGTCACCCGTCCTTACCTTTCTCAGTTTTCTAATGCTCGAAAAATAAATCCCTTTGTTATTAAAATATTTCTAAAATATAGATATACTGTAGGCAGTACATTCATTTAATTTATTTTTTTATTAATTACTGTACTGCTTTTTACCATCACCACTGGCTATATTTTCGACTAAACGATTTTATGAAGAATATCTTAAAATATGAACTCCCATTTTTCGCTTTCAGTTGTCTCCGAGTATCTTCTTACGAAACGATAACGACAGTCATTTACTTCATATTACGCCGCTCGCCCTACCCCCTCACCCACCACCACCCACCACCTCACTTGTTCTTTACTACGCCAATTTTCTTCCTCACTCCCTTTAAATCTCTAGACGCCTCCCTCACTAGTTCTTCTCTCCTCCTCTTCCTTTTATTTTATGTTTCTTTTCACCATTATTCTCTCCCTTCTTTCCCTATCACAATTATTCTCCTCTCCCTTCTTTCCTTATCACAATCATTCTTCTTAGTCTTTCGTGTAAATCCTTCTCGTAACACAGTGAATCCCATTTCATTGTCAGTATTAGGAAGGCTTTTCTCCCTCCAGCAGCAGCACTATCGACTGACCTCTGAGGTGATCTGACACAGAAATGCCAGACGAGAGATTCTTTATCCTTCACGTCCAGGGTGCTCCTCTGAGACGCTCCACACAGCCCCCCTAACCCCCCAAAACCCACCCCAGCCCACCTAAATCCACCCCAAAACCACCTCCAGCCTATCCCCAACCCATCCCAGCCCATTCCAGCGCGACCCAACACAACACGGCCCACCCAAGCCAAGCCCAGCCAAGCCCAGCCCAGCCCTCCCCAACTAGACCCAACCCACACCAGCCCTCCCCAACCCGCTCCAGGGAGTCACGCCACACAGAGGAAGAGCAGAAGAGGAGAATGAATAAGAAAGACTCAGTAGGGAGGGGAAGGGAGGGGAGGGGGGTAGTGTATGAAGAAGAAACGGGGAGCAGGAATCCGGAAGATGTTAAAGAAATGGAAGTGGATGAAGGTGAGGACAAAAAAGAAAATACAGTATGTGAAGATGGGAAAAGATACCGGAAAGATGAGGTCAACTTATTACTAGAAGATGGGAGGTTAAAGATGAAAGCATGTTAACAAAATTCAACATTCATGAAGTAGAAGAAGGAATAAAATATAAATCAGGATAAAATATATTAATTGATCAAGAATTAAAAGAAACTACAGTTATTTATCGTATTTATAACGCGTGTGTGTTCTAAGATGATAAGTTAGTTTATAAATGTATCTATTTAATTTTAAAGTTTTCCCGTTTGTCTTTCTTGAGTTTACTAACCACAGTTTACCACACCATGTTTATCAGCTTATATAGCTAGAATAACTGCCCCTGATCTCACGTGCAGCTTAACATACGCTCTGAAGTTGTAGAATTTTTATAAACATTCACATTTTTCAAGAGATTTGTTCACATGTAACTTCTAATGCATGTTTATCGATCAAGAAAGAAACATCATAAAACACACAGCTCCGATGCTCACTGGTATATTTTGTGGGCTGTAAAGGATGTGTCCATGTAGGTAGGGGGAAGCTGGTACAAACCCTGGTGAGGGCAGAGGTAACGTGGCATTACCTCATATAAATAGTGACGTCCGATGTGAGAACAAGACCGGGGATGCACACAATAAACGCTCTCACGAGATTCAAATAGTTTCGTTTCCTAATGAAAGTTGATTATATAGTTGTGCATTATATATAATTACTGTATTTGTGCAACATGTAATTATCCCTTCAATCTGTGGCATGATTCATGTCTGCAGTATGATTGTGAGCATATTTACAGGTGTATATGGCAAAATGGCAAAAATTACTCGTATATTTGTGTTTCTGAATTATCTAGATCCTCATCAACTTCTCTTGTAATACTAAATTACTATTATGTTATGAGAAGCCATCATTATCTGTGTCAAAAGTGGATCTTATTATTAAAATATATCTGAGAGCAAAGCTTATCACTGCGTACTAAATATTGTGGACAGAACGCTCGATCTTTATATACGTAAAAACTTTTCGCAGTCTTAACAAATGTCTCAACAATAAAACAGACTGGATAGTTTAGTTGCTTGAACATGTTTAGCTATTTCAGATTTTTGTTTCATCAATGTATCCAGGGCAATGTTATCAGGCGGGTTGTTGAAAGCATGGACAACTGACATCTTATAAAGTTATGGATTTTCACGTTGCCATGTGTTCGTTCCCTGTGTGTAGTACAGTAATGATAACTATTCTTCATCATTACAAGTGCATTTATTCGTAGATAATGTTAATACTAGACAATGTCAGTATATTAGGCAGTAACTTCAACAATTTACAACCAAATGAATCTGTTTGAAATGAAGGCTTTACCTACACTACTTTAATCATTTTTTTTTATGCAGTACGTAAATAAAAGTTAAATTTTCAATGTATTTTAAATAAACTAATTAACGTCAGTATATGGATCAGAGTTAAATAAGCTTTTCACTGTTTTGTTAAATTTATAACAGCTGTGTCAGTGGTGATGCAATTTAACGTTCAACTGTGGATTAGCGGCGAATACACGAGTTCTTTCATTTAATCTTCGTAGAGAACTGTGTCCATGTTGACTACTCTATTGTTTGTGTTGACTTTGGTGATACAGAACTAATGTTTGTACGATTTTTATGGTTTTATTGTTCAGAATGATAACATCCCAGTTCGTCTATTCTTATCGTGTCTATATGTCTACTCCCCATCACGTCTATATCTACTCCCATCATGTCTACTGCCCATCGTGTCGATATGCCTATTTCCATCTTGTCTTCTCCCACCATGTCTATATGTCTCTTTCCATCGTGTCTACTCCCATCATGTCTACTTCCCTTCATGTCTTCCCCCTTATGTCTATATGTCTACTCGCATCATGTCTACTTCCCATTATATCTACTCGCATCATGTCTATTTCCATCATGTCTACTTCCCATCATGTCTACTCTCAGAATAGCTACTATTCACACTATTTCTACTCTGATTGATATTATTTGTATTCTGTAAACAAAATACTAATTAAATTTAAAGGAGAAAATAACACCTAGTATAACTTTAGGTCAGGTCAGGTCAGGTTAGGTCAGCTAAGGTCAAGGTTAGGTCGGGTCAAGTCAGGTCACGTTAGGTTAGGTTAGCTTAGGTCAAGGTTAGGTCAGGTCAAGTCAGGTCACGTTGGGTTAGATAAGGATAATCAAGGGATAATCTTCAAGAAAGAATTTCCAGTGGTCATCAACTGGTAGTAGACATTCTGGGAATATTATGACCTTTACAGACAATAGAGGAAGGGAGAAGATGAAATAGGAACCTCAGGTGTTGACTAAACAGGTGTAAACGAAGTGGGGACAAACCCTATCAAATATGTTGATATATAATATTTTGAAATGCATAATACAATTTAGCAACTGAAATATTAAGGTTGATTTATCGCCAGGAGTTTCTTAAGTAAGAGAAGAGTTTGTTTTTGTTCTTAGACATCGTCCAGAAACTCGACGCAGTTAATACTACAATTCACTGAAAGTCACAAATACTGTAAATTATTGAGTCACGTTATGGACGTTGTGTAAATATTGATTTCAAATCTTCATCAATAATCAGATCCACTCCTGTTGAATATAATGGTGTTATCCTTTGCCATGACCCTAATTTAGTCTTTACACTGTTAATAAAGACTACATCCATACATAGTTTGCCAAAACAAAAGTGCAATGAAATTATACAGATTCTAAGGAAAATTACAAAGGCATTAGATACCAGCTGTCCCTTGAGCACTATCTGTTCTGGCTGACTGGAGTCAAGGCTCACAGTGGTCCCGAGGTCGCTGCCTGACCGTGACCTCAGGTAATCTCAACTAACTACAGTCTTCACCACCAGTCATCTGACCGTGACCTCAAATAATCCCATCTTATCCTGGTTTTACTGAGCTGTCTCTTATTATATACGCAGACATGGTCTTTGTAGTCACAGCTTTATACTCGCACATAAAGAGGCTGTCAGCGATCATCTTAATTACACTTCTATTGTGATGTCGATCTTTTATTAATGTGAATTGATATGTAAAGCTGACTTCCACGTTATTGTAAGTTATTCCGGGTTTCCTTATTAACTGTTATATATACTGTATATATATATATATATATATATATATATATATATATATATATATATATATATATATATATATATATATATATCCCACCACCATTACCACAAGGACAATAAAAAGCTAGGATTGCTTTTGTTGTCATATGGTAAATAATTAATAATCTATTCTACAGATCCATAGGTTCGATTCCGATTATTGAGAGTATATATATATATATATATATATATATATATATATATATATATATATATATATATATATATATATATATATATATATATATATATATATAAGGTGGTCCTTATTTTAAAGCAAAAAAAATTGCCTTTTTTTTTTTTTCACAGACCTAGCCAAAAGTTTC